>NC_062279.1:190622037-190925068 GCF_902655055.1 Lutra lutra
TATCAGTTTAAATTGTATCTATCCTTCAAGATACAGCTCCAAGGTCAGCTTCCCAATAAATCATTCTGAAACGTCTTTATCAGCATTAATCTCATTCCCCTGTGTGCTACAAAGCATTTCATTTGTATTTTTAGCAAGAAAGTATATCACGATTTGCCTAATATCTTGAATTTGTGTCCATGCTTGTTTAATCTGATGGATAATAAAAATTTTAAGGTCAATAACCATAGATTGTTTTTTTCTATGTACACAAAACTGGGCATAGTCCTTTGCCAGAAGTAGATACTCAATAAATATTTGTGGGATTACACTGAATTGAGATAAACTGATTTAGTTCAAGGTTGCTATGCAGTGAGTTTCTCTGTGTTCAGTATGCATTGCTCTTGAATTGCAACATTTGTCTCAGTCTTTGCTGTAGTTGAAAGCTGATGTACTCTTAACCTAGCTGCATGTAAGTGAATTGAGGAGTGACATTTGTTAATATTTGCGTAGCTCTAAAGCAGTTCATACTGTGCAAAACACTCTACAAATTGGAAGTGCTATTTAAAAATAAAAGGATGCATAGTGTAGCAACTTGGCACAATCAATACATCTCTTGAATTTTTCAATATTAAAATTAAAAGAAAGAAGCACCTGTTATACATCTCTTGAAACAATGGGACACAACTTCATTTGCAAATGGTGGCATTGTCTTGTTAAAAGAAAAAAAAAAACCTGAGAACAGTTGCTAGGGATATTGTATGCACTCATAGTGTCTATGGAAACTGAGCCTGCACAAAACGTGTAATGAGGAATAAAGAGATACCTGGAAAAGTGCCCAGTGTCAGAAAAACAATGATAATATAACTTTTCAATATTTAGAAAGAGCAAAAATAGAATAAAAAATACATGGACCTTGTGCCTTTATAGTGGTACCCTTGGAAAGTTTTAATTCTGGGGAAAAATACATGAAGAACAGAGAAACAAACACCAAAACAAAATTTTAGAACTTGCTTTAATTTACTAACACATTTAAAATAACAGTGGTCAGTACTTCTAAGCCACTCATAGAATTGTCCCGTGCCTTTATATTACTATAAACCACAGAAGAATCTCCTCATGCCCTGAAATTGCCTTTAAGTTTCAAAGACAAAGGAACACAATTTATTTTCTTTTTGAAGTGTTGAAACCTGGCACATCTAATGATTTTGGACTTCATTAATCAGAAGAGATTGCCATACCCTTGACCAGGCTCCTACTAGCTTGCTCCAGCTGATATAAAAGAATCTTTGTCTGAAAGAAATAGATTTATCTCTTGTTCTTATTTAACTAATGACTTCAGATATAGTGTTCTCCTAGAATTTCATCTGTCTCCAAATGCTGAAATGATTGCAATTGGTTCTTTAAATTAATAGGGAAAAAGTGGTTCATATTTGGTAGATTTTGAAACAATACATTATAATACATTATCCATTGGTTAATTTAATTTTTTAAAATGAATGCTTTCTATGTATCAGAAAAAAGTACTAGAAATAAATACCTGAAAGAAGTCCTATATAGCCAGTGGTAAGTATAAACAAACACAATCCTGCCTCCCGGACCATACTGATTAGTGAGGAAGAGATTTTAATCAAACTATAAATGTGAAATATGTCAAAGATAGTTCTTTTAAAAATGGCAAGTCATTTATAAATGTGGGAAAATATGCTCTGTGCTAATGTTTCAAAAACAATAATAATTACTTTGGTCAATTAGCAAATATTTTAAATGTCATCTATGTGGAGTTTTTTTTGTTTTATATGATACTCCAAAAAAGAACCGAACTCCTGATCACAAACAGATATTAATAGATTTATATTTTGAGTAGCAATTCTGTTGTCCTCCATTCATTGAGTACTGTGTACAGTGTAGCCCATATAATGCTTTTTTTTTTCCTAATTTTCTGAATTGCTAAACAAATTCTTTCTTTCTTTCTTTCTTTTTTTAACTAACATATAATGTATTATCTGTTTCGGGGGAACAGATCTGTAACTCATCAGTCTTACACAATTCACAGCACTCACTATAGCACGTATCCTCCCCAATGTCCTCCCCAATATCCATAACCAAGGTCCATAACCACCCTATCCCTAGCCCCCAAACGCCCAGCAACCCTCGGTTTGTTTCCTGAGATGAAGAGCCTCTTACTGTTTGTCTTCCTCCGCAATCCCGTCTTGTTTCATTTTTTCCCTCCCTACCTCTTAAATTTCTCATATCAGAGAGATCATATGATAATTATCTTTCTCTGATTGACATCTGCTAAGCAAATTCTTTACACTTAATACTTACTTAAGAGTAGGTGGGTCTTTAATAAACACTCAGCCAACTCAATTGACCAGAACTTTGAGGAACTGAGAGCAAGAGAGAGGGGAAGAAATGTTGGACAGTGTGGCAGAGATTGGAAAAAATAGGAACCCAAACCTCTAGGGGCTAGTTTGGACCCTATCGAAGTCCATTAGTGCAGGGAGAACTACTGGCGTTCAAACCCATCAACCATTTCTCACTCAACCTCCTGGGGTCAAATCCTGCCCTCCATTACACGCACCTAACTTTCGTTCAAGTTGCAGGGAGTTAGTTATACACACATTCAAGAGGGCAGGTACTGGCCTTGCGAGTTGAATGGGGAGTAATTGATGACTTTCTCCTTGGTATGTCTGGCCAGCAAGCACTGCTTGCTGCTGAGCTCCACCCCCTCACCCCGCCAAGCAGAGTGGCAGGCTGCTGTAAAAATACTCGGCCTCTAGTGCTGTGTCAGCCTTGGCGGCTCGTCTTCATTTCCAGATCTGAGAATGCCAACTTCACTAAGCCTTAAGATGTGTGTATTTTCTCACATTTTCTTCCTAGTTTATTCTACTTTTCCTTCCCCTCTGTTAGATTTTCCTCTTCTCTAATAAATGTTTCTTTTCCTTTTTTCCTCCATTTTTCCCTTATGATTTTTTTTTTCTGTCTTTTTTAATAATATGAAGCGAGATGAAGTGCTTAGAATAATCTGGCGGGGTGCCTGGGTGGCTCAGTAGGTTAAAGCCTCTGCCTTCCGCTCAGGTCATGATCTCAGGGTCCTGGAATCTAGCCCCGCATCCGGCTCTCTGCTCAGTAGGGAGCCTGCTTCACCCTCTCTCTCTGCCTGTCTCTCTGCCTACTTGTGATCTCTGTCAAGTTAAAAAAAAAAAAAAAAATCTTAAAAAAAAATCTGGCACATGTAAAAATTTAATAATTGCTGATTTTGTGTCAGTTATTATTTTGTATTATCATTACTATTATTATATAAGATCACCTCCTCCTTAATTTAAGGAAATTTTGTGTGTATATATATATACATACATATATATATACACACATATATATATATATGCACACACACACACATATATATATATATTCTTTTTGTATTTTGTATATTTTGTAAATTTCCTATATAAATTTTGTAAATTTTGTGTGTTTGTAGTCCTCTAATGTTGATAGGGTTTAGGTAGGACATTTTCCTTTAGAAGTTTATTTACAATTACTTATTTCACACCAAACTTATAATCACATACTGGATTTACCTTTAAAGAAAAAATTAATGATGATATTCTTAGGCATTATCCTTTCATGAGACATGTGATAGAAAAACATTTTGGAATACTCAAAATATTCCAAAGACTGTTACTAGCAGAGCCAATAATACTTGACCTAATACAAATTTAGCTTCCTGAGGTAAATAAATATTGAGTTGTTTTAAATAGTTTAAAATGTTTTTTTTTAATAACTATACTCTTTTATTACAATATTTGTTAAGATAAAGCATAATATAGCTTATTTTGGATCATATAACACTTCAAAATATATAGGAAAAATATTATAATTTTAAACAATATATAAGATTTTGAATAACATGTGAGAAGGTTCAGAGCAAATCTCCCCAACAATGAACCACTGTGGCCTGTATGCTATTTTGCCCCTGAAAGCAACTGAGACCCTGTGAGCTCAAGAGAAGATTATTGCCCCTCTCTTATCTACCTAGAAGAATGTAAATTAGGGTTCTCTCCCATAACTGGTTATTACCATAGATAAATTTTATCGGAGTGACCCATCTGTATGGCAGGGCAAACATCTAATTACCAAACATCTGTTTATCTTATTGTCCTGTGAATCGCATTCCTTTTCTTTGAAGTCCCAGACCCCCTCCTACTTTTTCTTAGTTTTTGACTGTCTTTGGAATTTCCATGTCTATGTGAATTCCCCATAAGTACAACATTAAATTCGATTTTCTCCTGTTAATCTGTATTATGTCAATTTGATTCTTAGCCCAATTAGAAGGACTTTGGCGGGGACGGGAAATTCTTCCTCCTTAACATGGATCTTACTAGATTTTTATTCAACAGTGCTGGCTTAGGTTTGGCCAAGATAGAACAGCCCCAAGAACCACATTTTGTTACCCCATATGTCTCCTCAACACTACTGACCCATTAGATTCAGAACATACCAGAGAACAATTTAAACAAGGTGAATGTTAAAATTTATTGTAAATTCCTAAAAATAAGATTCATCCCTGGTGTCATCTTTAAGAAATTAAGTACAAACTCTTGCCTTTCAAACCAGGCCTGAATATCTTGTAGTGAACAAGAGATAAACTGAAAGGTTTCTTCTAGCCAAAGAAGACAAATGTACTTCAGTCCCAGGAGCTGCACAGAAGATATACAACCTGGGCCTGAAATAGCTAAGCGAAGGACTGTGCCAAGCATAGAAAGAAGTCTTCAAGTTTTTATTTTGGTCTAGGGTTTATCAGGGCAAGCCACAAAATTCACTTCACTGGAGTGAAACAGAAGAGATCTGTAGGGTCAAATTTGGAATGCAAGAGACATTGGGATAAAATTTCAGTTCAATCGAATAGCTAATATCATAGGCAATTTAGAGAAGGAATTTCATCTTGCTTATTAAAGAAAATATAATGGATGGATGAGAGGAAAGCAAAGAGACAGAAAGATCAAAAGATAGTAAGAGAGAAGATATACGATAGTGAATTATGATTCCAATTTAGTGGGATTGCATTTTGGAGATTTAGTTATTTATATTTATATGTTCAAAGAAGTAGAGAGTTATAATTACATATATAATTCTCAGTGTAAGAATATTCTATGACAGAACTAACTGTGTTTGCCCATTAGTGAAGCATACTCCACAGATTGTTTTATTGATTCTCTTTCAGCTAATGAATCCAATAAACGAGATGTTCAGAGCCACAAGTTCATTGATGCGTGAAAGGGAAGTCTGATAAGAGCTGACTACTTACTACTCAGAACATAAATGGAGGTTATAGGAAAATAGCTGATACTCTGCCATTTAAATCAGATGTAAGAGGGATTTACTGCAGCTTTACAGTAAATCTTGGGAATTACTTACTATTCTGAATGTGGTTAATGTGGTAAACTAATTAGTGGCCCCAAAGACGTCCATATTCTGATCTCTAGAACCTGTGACTATTTTATCACAAAGGGCAGAACGGGACTTTGTAGACGTTGATAAATGAAAATTCTGGAGATTGGGAGATTATCCTGATTTATATGGATGGGCT
This sequence comes from Lutra lutra, assembly GCF_902655055.1. Lineage (NCBI taxonomy): Eukaryota > Metazoa > Chordata > Mammalia > Carnivora > Mustelidae > Lutra > Lutra lutra. Next base: position 190,627,610 of record NC_062279.1, read on the forward strand.
TGATGTATTCACAGCTGTCCTTTGAATAGGAAGAAAGGAGGGTCAAAACACAGAGTAGACCATCTGACAACAAAAGCAGAGATAGAAAAGGCCATGCAGTATGAGGTTTAAAGCCAGGGAATGAGAATAGCACCCACCCTAGGAAAGTTAGCAAAACAGACTCAGTCTTGAAACCTTCAGAGAGAGAGTGGCTGTCAACATTATAACTTTAGATAACTTTAGTCCAGTGAGATGATTTGGGAATTAAATCATTAAAACTGTAAAAAAAAAAAAAAAAGTGTGTTGTTTTAACCCAAATTTGTAGTAAGTTTTTTGTTTGTTTGTTTTATTTTTTATTTTATTTTATTTTTTTATTATTATTTATTTTTCAGAGAGAGAGGGAGAGAGAGCAAGCACAGGCAGACAGAATGGCAGGCAGAGGCAGAGGGAGAAGCAGGCTCCCCGCCAAGCAAGGAGCCTGATGTGGGACTCGATCCCAGGACGCTGGGATCATGACCTGAGCCGAAGGCAGCTGCTTAACCAACTGAGCCACCCAGGCGTCCCTGTTTGTTTGTTTGTTTTAAAGATTTTATTTTTTTATTTGAGAGAGAGAGAGAGAGAGCTCATGTGGGTGCGCTGTGCACTAGTGGGCAGGAGTGGGGGGAGGGGCAAAGGACCAAGCAGACTCCCTGCTGAGCATGGAGCCCATGGGGGTTCAATCCCAGGACTTTGAGATCATGACCCGAAACAAAGTCAGATGCTTAATAGACTGAGCTACCCAGGCACCTTTGTGTTAGGTATTAATAGCAATTATAGGAAATTAATACAGTAATTATGCTTACCTTATAATACTTCTCTACAGGTAACTAATAGTCCAACATTTCATTAAAAAGGATCTGCTTTTTACACCAAATGAACTAATAATCTAATAGTGATTATTAAACTTTGCAAAAGAATAAAGAGTGGCTACCCCAACCGTTTCGGTAAAAACTCAGTATAAACAGCATCTGAAACCGTGATTCCCAATTCTTAATAGTCCCTTTATCGAAGCTTATAGGAGAGAATCCATAAGTAGTTAGTAAGGCCTAAAACCAGCTTAATTGTAAGTAAGGCGTTGAGTCTAGAATTTATATTAAAAAAGTAAATCCTGACCATACAATCCCTGAATCTTGATGAAAGATTTGTCCTCAAATAATATGAAAATATGATGTGGTTTATCATTTGAAATTTATATATAGGGTTTAGTATAGCACTCCTTAGCCACTAGAGTTAAATGAATATACCTCCTAAAACTATTTTAAAATCAGAAGCAAGCAAGCAAGGAACAAAAACAAAAACAAGGAATAATAACATGGTCAGTCCTTCTCCCCCCACTCTCCACCGCCCCCCCCCACCGCACGCACACACACACTGTGCTCTCCATCTTCCCTTCTGCTATTAAGAGCCAGTCTGAGTAAGGGTAAATTTGTACCTGCAGATCTTTGAGCAGCAATTCTAAGACAGACTAATTAAGATTTGGAGTAGAGCCCATGACTTATTCATCTTTATATCACTTCCATGATCCAATGAACACAGTAGAAAGTCCAAAGTAGCTTGTTAAATGAATAAATTAAAACTGACCCAAGTATATTCATGGTAAAAAGTATTTACTGACTATTAAAATTTACTCAGATTAAAGATAAAAATGTTACTTCGCCTACAAACAAAAATGGCCAAGATACAGTGTATTCCCCCTCCCTAAACAATGAGTCTTGGGCTAAGGTAACCTTGAAATTTCATACCTGATTTATTAACCTTCCCAGATTTGCTCTTAGCTCTGTGGACTCTGACTCTTTCCTCTACACCTGGACCCAAGCAAAGCACCATGTTTTGAGACATGTTAAGTGCCTTCTCAAAAGAGAGTATAACTATAAGGAAATGTGTAGGATTTCATGTATCTTGGGGGTAAAATTTGCTCAGTGAGAGAGGTGATGGCATGTATTAAATCCCTTGTCCCTCCTCTTTGGAGATAACCCCAGTGAATAAGCAATCAGTTTAGTGTTCCAGGTGAAGTTTTAGAGATGTTAGTAACATACCACTTTGTATTTTCTTTCTTTCTTTCTTTCTTTCTTTCTTTCTTTCTTTCTTTCTTTCTTTCTTTCTTTCTTTCTTTCTTTTTTATTTTTCTTTCTTTCTTTCTCTTCCTTCCTTCCTTCCTTCCTTCCTTCCTTCCTTCCTTCCTTTCTTTCTTTCTTTTTTTTCTTTTCTCACTCAAATTTTTCTGGGATTCTAGTCTCTGGTAGAGAGTTACCAATTGAGTTTTGTGTTAGGCTGCTTTCCAGTTATCTCTAAGATAATTTTCATTCTTAAGGGCCAAGGCATGGAAAATGACAATTTAATTCTGCAGAACCAATAAAGATTGCAAATTACAAAATGCTCTCCTCAAAGAAATTGCCATCAAACAATATACATTAATATTCCACCTGAACCTAGGAAATAAAATACACGGGGCCTGTGACTCACATAGATCTGGAAGGTATCCTTAGCAGAAATAAAGTTTTATCTAAGAGTGGGACTTAACAAATTATAGGATAATTTATTCACAAATATTTAATGCACATATAAGTGATTTTAGACTGAACTTTGAAGACCAAGAGTAATGAACTAATAAGTGCATTTTCAAAATTAGAGGAATATGGATATCTGAGGAATAGATACTATATACACCTGAGGGAAATTCCCATTTTTTTCTTCAAAAGCAATAACAAAAATTTACTTTGATCGTGTTCTCTCTTGAGTTCATCTCAGGCTCTTATTCGGTTGAATTTAAGAGAGCTTTATGAAACCTGATGAACAGAATTTTGAACTTGTTAATAAGAATATCCTGGACATTACTCTATATTGTGTTTCTTCTTGAGTTAGATACTTGACAAGAAAGAAAAAAAAAAAAAAAAGAAGGATTCCTAGACCTAAAGTCACTTCATAATTACAATAAAGATATTGGATTAAGAAGCCTGGGCATACATAAGTGATATCCTAGTAAAGTCATTAATCCAGGTTAACGGATATGAATACCCTTCTCCTTCAAGGCCAACTGCTTAAATGTTGTGCAATTGCACAGGAACCTGAATAAGAAGGGCTGTACTTTTGGTTCAGTGGGCTTCTCTTGCCCTTTGAAATTCCTAATACTTTTGTGAAAATGGGCCCTGCATTTTCATTTTCAGTTGAACCCCCACAAATTATGCAGCCAGTCCTGCGCAACTTAAAAACTTGATGGTGGATTCAGCCTTGTTCTTCAGCAGATTTTTAATTCCCAGAGTTTGGAGGACAGAGGCCTAAGTAAATAAATAATTAAAATGATTTTGAGATTTATATCAAAATAATCCTTCCCTTTTTTCCATTCTAAACTTTGATTTGTCTTTGGCTTGGAGGCGCCATAAGTAGGTCATTGCCTAAAAGTTTAGGGACTGGATATCTCTGCCTCTTTGTGTATTTAGCTTCTGTCTTTGTTATGTTCCCAAGAGCCTCATCATCTATATTACTTTTTGCCCCTTCCCCATATTTCTGGGTCATGTTCTCTTGCTCTATTTAAGACTTTTATAAAAAAGAAACAGATTTTTCACATTGCCTTAAGATGAGAGGGGGGTTAATTTTAAGATACATAAGGCTTCAATTTATATACTCTAGGGATGGTCTAGTTCCTCTGAGAGTCTCTCACTCTTTTGAAAGCCACGCAGCCTTCTTTATTGTGTCTCTCGTTATGTAAAAATGTATGTCTTTCATGATGACTTCCTAATGTTATCTCATGGTTGTTCTTATTACCACTTTCTAGTTATAGCATCCTCTGTAAATTGTTATTTTGATATCTCTTAATTTAGGTATCACAGAAAGAATTTGGTTGGCCTATCTATCTAAGGCAGGACACGTCAGGTTAACTTTGCACTCTGTGGATCACAGGCACATGCCAGGTAGCATCAAGTCTAGTTACTAAGGCCCAGAAATAGAATTATGTGGTATGCAGCATGACTTGCTACTAAGAGCTATGATTTCTATCAGAACTAGGTGACAGCAAATGTATCTGACACATAAGTTAAAAATCCTGCCCCAGAATATGCATCCCAAAGTCTCCATGGCAGTAGTTAGAATGCTATTTTTTTAAAGATTTTATTTATTTATTTGAGAGAGAAAGAGAGAGAGAAAGAGCATGAAAAGGGGTAGGGTCAGAGGAAGAAGCAGACTTCCCACCAAGTAGGGAGCCTAATGCATGACTCAATACCAGGACTCTAGGATCATGACCTGAGCCAAAGGCAGTCGCTTAACCAACTGAACCACCCAGGTTCCCAGGTAAAATGTTATTAAGCTAGAATGACTAACAGGATCTTCCTTGTCAGTTAGGAGATATATAGATTCCTTGCTATACTTTTCAATGATCACTATAATTTTTCGTGCTGAGCACCTATTGCTTGAATTCATATCAATTATTTACTTATTGCCCATCTTCAAAACAGACATCATCTCTTTCTGAAATAGTCTGTTTCTGAATATTGTCCAGGAACGATCTGATCTTCTTTTCTGCTAATCAGGTTCCACATACGATGCATTTCTTTTTAGCTTACTAAAAAATGTTCATTTACGATTTAAAAAAAAAAAAAGGTATTTCCGAATATCTTCTCCATTCAGTATTTTTTTTAAAGATTATTTATTTATTTATTTATTTGTCAGAGAGAGAGAGAGAGCAGAATCACAAAGAGCTACAGGCAGAACAGGCAGAGCAGGCAGAGAGAGAAGCAGGCTCCTTGCTAAGCAAGGAGCCTGATATGGGACTCGATCCCACAACCCTGGGATCATGACCTGAGCTGAAGGGAAATCCTCAACCAACTGAACCACCCAGGTGTCCCCATTCAGTATATTTTGATTTGAGAATAAAATAACTATGTTTTGTACTGACTTCCCGTTATTTTATTTATAATCAAAACATTCCAGCAAGTAAGCTAACAAAATCATACTGACATTTTCTTTTTCTTTAATTTTTAAAAATATTTTAATTATTTGATTTTTCTAGCTATTTTAATAAAATGTTATATCTTGATTTTGGCCTTAAAACTCCAAATTCTCTCCTTTTTGCTGTATTTCATAAAGTATCAAATTTGAAGTTCAAGGTACAAAAAATGTTTATCATTATATATTCCTGTGCTCTATTGTAGAGCATAACTTAATGTATGCCATTTGTAGGTTCTAGATCCTCTACACTTTTCTATTATTTAGATATAAGCTCAGTTTATGAAGTAATTTCAGTTTAACATAATTTATCTACAAAAAGATGGAAAAAAAAGTACCAGATTTGGATATCACTGATAATTAGTCTTTTTTTTTTCAGTTTTTTGTGAGAACATTTTCTGAGAAAATAATGAAATTATTATTAATTAAAGTAGCATGTGCTGCTGTACAATGTACAGGTATACCTTTTAGAAATTAAAGTCAAGAAGCATGTGTACAAAGATTTTATAAAGGAAAGGAGCTTCATTTTATAGAAAAAAATGATTAAACAAAGTTTCTTGCATAATACTGGAAAACTGTTTTAAGATAAAAATAACTTTGCAACATCAAATTATTTCAGAAGCCAAAGACAGAGCTACAGACTAGGTTGTGGGAAAAAAGAAAAAAAAAACAAAAAACCAACTTTCAAGGAATATGAAAGCTACAAACCAGTTTTTTTGTGTATCTTAATACTGTGGTGTTTTTGTCTGTTTTGCCTTTTTTGAGAAAAGCCATCTTGGCTTCTCTTCTCAATTTCTAGCATTTGGTCATTTAGATAAAGGTGTCAATGTTCACTTGCTTAAGTAATTGTATTCAAATGATTTTTACTGCCTAAATATGATCTCACTGCTGGATATTGCTTATGGTTTAGAGTGTACAGCACAAGGCGTTTAAATGACAAGGTATTTGCTTCCAACTTGAATCTTGCCTGAAGAGAGTAACAGGCAATGTCTAGCTTCATTACCTTTTAGGGGTTTAATGTACAATATTTATTGGCGTTGCTACTTTTGCAGTGTCCATAACAATTCTTCTGTCCCATTTAGTAGCTGTTTGTGGTAAATGCCCTTGCATCCTCTGGTTTGATAGTATTTCTACATTTATCAGCATGTAGAATAGTAAAATTAGAAGGGCTTTGCCTAGTTCCCAGAAATTTCACTTTACCGTATCATAGGATCTATGTGCTGGAACATATGTGTATGTGTGTATCCATATGTATGTGCATATACACACAAGTATATATGTATACACACATATATATCCATGTATAAACACACATATAAACATACGATGTATAGTGTACATAGATAGGCACACTTTTTTTCTCCTGTTGATTTTAAGAGAAATTTTAGAAGCTTTAGTAAAACAATATTTTTCTTTTATACTCAGGAGTTAACACAGTATAATCAATAAACAGTATTAGGTCATGTCAACATCACGGAATGAAGCACTGGGGTTACCTTAAATCTCCATTTGCAAAGCAGATTATTCTATCAATTGCACGGCAGTAGCAACTAAGTTCTAGTCTCTACTATTATTTGTAGCCTCTCAGACTTAGTCCAGTTATTTAATTTATACGAACCTGTTTCCTTACCTATGAAACAGATAACAAACTATTTTTGGAGCTAAAGTCTGCTCTGTATTCCTGTAGTATACAGGGTGCTCTGAACTTTCTAAAGGCTAATAAATATTTGTTTAACAGACAGACTAAAGCAAGTGATTATATCATATGATCTTTTAAGGATTGTTCTAGCTCAAGGAACAGTCAATTATTTACGATGTCAATTTTCTTTTTTCGAAGGAAATAGCAGAGGAATGTAAACATACATGACAAAAGGAAGATAGTTGTACATTATTTTACATTTAATGTCTTAACCACTAAGGACTGAGGTTTCTGGATTCAATGTGAAGTAGCTTGTGGTAATGATATTTCTTTTTGGATATCTATGTTCACAAGTTACAGACATTTGAATGAAGTGAAATTGTGCGTATACACATACACACACATGTCACACACACACACAAATATACACATATCAGAAATAAGTCCTTGAGTTTCCTATCTTAAGTAAGATGTAAAAAGGATTGTTTAACTTAGGTCGCATTAAGAAGCAACAGTTACTTAAAGCATTAATCATGTCCTAGACGCTGTGTAAAATGATTTCTATGCATTATCTCACTGTATGGTCATAAAAATTTATGTACTAATTTTATTATCCACATTTTACAGATGAGAACACTGAGGCTTAATGTGATTAGTTATGAACAAATTCTCAGAGCTGTGGTTGGCAGCTCAATATTCTTTCCAAAATTTTTCTGACTCTAGAATAAATGCTCATAACCTATATACCACTTTGCAGTCGGTCCTATGCTTTATTAATTTTTATTGCATTTCATCCTCAAAAGGAAAAAAAAGTTTCTGTTTTTGTTTAAACTGAAGAAGCTATTTTCTTCACTTTCATTTTTTAAAATACCACGTATACCATGTAAAGTAACATAATTACTTATTGGGAAATGTCTTCTTTTCTATTAACTTGAAAAAGTAGACTAATGAAAGTATTTGAGTTGTGAAGTCATCTTGCCAAGGACAAAATGAGTAAGAGGAGACCATAGATCCACTACCATTTCTGCAATTAATTAACCACAATTTTGGACATGGACTATACCATTGAAATTATTCAGTACTCAGGTTCTATATGACTAAATATTTCAAATGAAGATATTGTGTTAGATTATGTCCCATTGTCCTATCAACCCCCAAAGGTGTGTTTTTATATATTTTCATGAAGAGTCTCAGATAGATGACCTATTTGCTTAATTAAGAACCACCATCTTCACCAAACTGATTCAGTTCATTTTCTACCAAATACTTATTAACTATTGTGTTGATACAGGCTAGGAATCAGAAACTTGATTTGATTGTATATTTTCTTTGATCTATAATGTTTTGTATTATGTTCCAAGCTTTCAATTGTACCTACTTTATCTAGGAAACAACCATGCAAACTAAAACTGTAAAATAAATGCAAGTGTTCAGTATATGGTTAAATATTAAGATTTAGGATTTGCTTGCACAAAACTAGGGAATAACTAATGTTTTATTATTATTACTATTATTATTATTAATTTTGAGAGAGAGAGTGAGCAGTAGGGAAGGCCAGAGAGAGAGAAAAAATCTTGGGCAGACTTCACTTGCAGCACGGAGCCCAACACAGAGCTCGATCTCATGACCCTGAGATCATGATCTGAGCCAAAAGCAAGAGTCAGATGCTTAACTGATGGAGCCACCCAGGCACCCCTTAATTTTTATAATTATTAGAAAATGTTTAGAAATATCTTTTTAGAAGTTCATAAGTTTGGTGTGTTTTTTAAATTATTTTATCACCATGATACTATGAATTTTAATATAAAACATCTATTCCAACATACCATTTGCTGGAAAGCATATGTTTATAGAGGAAACCATTGCATATATTATGATACTTATAACATAGAATGACAAAACCACAGGTATAATAGAAAAAGATAAACAAACATGTTTGCATGTCATGTTACATCTTGTTTTTAATTGTACCACGTTTAAGCTCAAAATAGGGGGCACCTGTGTTGCTCAGTTGTTAGGCATCTGACTTTGGCTGGGGTAATGATCCCAGGGTCCTGGGATTGTGCCCCGCATCAGATTCCCTGCACAGTGAGAAACCTGCTTCTCCCTCTCCCACTCCCCCTGCTTGTATTCCCTTTCTCGCCATGTCTGTCTCTGTCAAGGAAATAAATAAAAAATCTAAAAAAAAAGAGCTTAAAATAGTTGATGTAAATGTAGAGTGTATAAGAAGGTTATGACAGGGTGCCTGGGTGGCTCAGTCGTTAATCATCTGATTTCAGCTTAGGTCATGATCCCAGGGTCCTGGGATCAAGCCCTGCATTAGGCTACCTGCTCACTGGGAAGCCTGCTTCTCCCTCTCCCACTCCCCCTGCTTGTGTTCCCTCTCTCACTGAGTCTCTCTTTGTCAAATAAATAAATAAAAGTCTTAACAAAAACAAAAACAAAAACAAAAACAAAAAAGAATGTTATGACCAAACAACTAAGCCTGAATTCCACCTATTTTAGAAAAGTTCATTAAATTATTTGACCCATTCTTTTGATCTCCTCCCTATGGTAGTTTTTAGGTAGGTAAAATGAGAACAAAGTCCTTGCCAGCCAAAGAGATTTATCTGGGACTTAGTATGTGCAGTTACTCTATTAAATCTTTATATGCATTTTCTCAACAATTTTATTGATGAGATTATAATTATTATACAAGTTTTAGGAATAATAAAATCAGAGAACATATCCAACATATATAAGGACTCCTCAAATTAAACAATGAGAAAAAAAGAAAATTATTTTAATGGTCAGAAGAGCTGAACATATAAATGACAATGAACACATAAAAATGGCAAATAAGGGGCGCCTGGGTGGCTCAGTGGGTTAAGCCGCTGCCTTCGGCTCAGGTCATGATCTCAGGGTCCTGGGATCGAGGCCCGCATCGGGCTCTCTGCTCAGCGGGGAGCCTGCTTCCCTCTCTCTCTCTCTCTGCCTGCCTCTCCATCTACTTGTGATCTCTCTCTCTGTCAAATAAATAAATAAAAATCTTTAAAAAAAATGGCAAATAAGTATATCAAAAAAGTATTCAATAATATTTGTGATTAGAAAAATGCAAACCAAACACAATGAAATACTACTACTTACATATTAGAAAGGCTAAAATACAAATCAGAACAACAACAACAACAAATCTAATGATACCAGTTACTGGTGAAGATATGAAGCGATAGGAGCTCTCACTGAAGGTGGGAATTAAGTCTAGTACAACCACTTCAGTGAACAAGAAAGTTAAACATTATCTTACTATAAAATCAAGTGGTCATGCTCCTAAATATTTACCAAACTTATTTAAAGCTTATTTCGGTAGAAAAACCTGCATATAAGTAATTATAGCAATTTTATTCAAAATCATCAAAAACTGGAAGGAGCCAAGATATCTGTCCTGGTGAAGAGATACACAAAGTGTGGGGAATCCATACAATTAAATAATATTCAATGATAAAAGCAAATGAACTATTAAACTACAGAAAGACCTGGATGTGGTTTAAATGCATATTGTTAAATGCTACATGAAAAGAAGCCAGTCTGAAAATGCAACATACTGTTTGTTTGAAATTTTGGAAAAGGCATAGCTATTGAAAGGATAAACATATTAGTGGTAACTAGGTGTTCTGGGCTGAGGAGAGTGAGTGAAGAGGTTAAACAAGTGAGGAGAAAGGAATTTGTGAGGACAATGAAACTATTCTAGGGGGTACATAATACTTTGTATTCATCAAAACTCAGAAATGTACAGTACAAAGAGTAAATCTTAATATATACAGATTTTTAAAAGATTAGTGAGATAGATGACTTAGTGGTGAATTCCACCAAACACTTAATGAAGAAATATCTTAATCCTTATACACTTCCAAAAAAAATAGGAGAACAGGGAATGTGTTCCCTAACACCTTCTGAAAGTCAGTATTACCATTTTACCAAAACTAGATAAGGGCATTACATGAAAATAAACTATAGGCCAGTATCCCTTATTTTTTTAAAAAAGATTTATTTTTCCATTGGAGAGAGAGAGAGTGAGAGAGAGAGAGAGAGAGGGGAGAAGGTCAGAGGGAGAAGCAGACTCCCTGTGGAGCTGGGAGCCCGATGAGGGACTCAATCCTGGGATTCTGGGATTATGACCTGAACCGAAGGCTGTTGACCAACCGAAAGCCACCCAGGTGCCCCCAATATCCCTTAATAATATAAATGCAAAAATTCTCAACAAAAAACTAGCATTATAAATCTAGAAGGATATAAAATAGTGTACATATCTTGACTAAGTTAGGTCTAATTAAGGAATGTAAGATTTGTGCACTATAAATAAATGAATCACAGAAATAACATATTAACAAAATCAAGACAGAAAAAAGTTCATCTCAACAGACACGGATTAAAACACATACGCGCGCACACACACACACACACACACACACGACAAAATCCAGCACCCTTTCATGATAAAAACACTAGAAAAATCCATGGAAGACAGGGCCTCCTGGGTCACTCAGTTGGTTGGGAGTCTGCCTTCCACTCAGGTCATAATCTCAGGGTCCCAGGATTGATTTCCACATTGGGCTCCCTGCTCAGTGGTAAATTTACCTCTGCCTCTCCTTCTGCATCCTCTCCCCCCACTCATTCTCTCTCTCTCTCTCTCTGTTTCTCTCTGTGTCAAATAAAATAATAAATAAATAATCTTAAAAAAAAAAAAAAAAAAAAACCTGAAAGAATTTCCTTAAAATCTAAGTGTTGGAGGCCACAGCACAGTTGGAGTCGTGGATCAAACTAGGCCCTGACTTGTGTCTCCTTTAAAGTCCAGATGCCTTGATAAGGGGTTAAGGACAGGAAAGTTGAGTAACACTGAGAAGAAAGGGTCTGTGCTATGTGTCGTGCGCTTGCCTACGTGACTTCCCACACGTTCTCCCTACAGAAGGGAACAATGTGGTCAGGGTCATAAATTTTTAGTTGGTCCTTGTTGTTCCTGTACTGCCCATAATCCACTCCCTGGTTGATTGTAACTTCTTGTATCAATAGTAGCTAATGGCATTAGCCGTGACTACCTGGCATCAGAGATTTGTGTGTAGTTAATGTAAACTTGTTATAGGAACTTGCGGTTATCTGACTAGATACTGATGTATTACTCCTTCTATTGTGGTCTGCCTAATAAATGCTTGTAAGATGTGGAATAAAATCAGCACTGCTGGATATCCTCCTCAGTGCTCCTCCTGCCCCCATCTCTCTGCTTCTCGAGTTCTTTTCTTCATCCTCTTACCCTCAGGTTCCTGGTCGATTTGTTGCACCAGCTGCAACATCTAAGTCATACTTTCTTGTGAAATAATGAAGGTTTTCCCCTGATGATCAGGAACAAGGCAAAACAGAGCACCCTTGCCAACATTTATGTTATTTTTTTTCCTTTCCTTTTCCTTCTCTTTTCTCTTCTTTTCTTTTCTTTTTCCTTTCTTTTTCTTTTTTCCTCTTTCTTTCTTTCTGTCTGGGAGAACAAGGAGTCTTCAGCAGAATCTGCACTGAGCATGGAGCCCAACCCAGGGCTTGATTTCCCAATCCCGACATCACGACCTGAGCCAAAACCAAGAACCAGATATTTAATGGACTCTGCTACCCAAGCATCCCTATGTTATTTTTCAATGAACTGTAGGGTCTAAGTAGGACTATTAGGCAAGAAAAGGAAGAAAGGGAAGAAGTAAAATTATTTCTATTTGTAGATGGCATTATGTGTGTGTGTGTATGAAATGTCCTCAAATCTACAAAAATCTATTAGAACTAATAAAAATGTGTAGCAAAATTACAGAATACAAGCTGAATATTTTAAAAAGTTGTACTTTGATACACTAGCAATAAACAATTTGAAAGTGAAATTAAGAAAATTCCATTTGCATTAGCATCAAAAGGAATAAGATACTTGGGAATAAGTTTAACACAAGCACAATACTCATACAGTAGAAACTAAAATGAAACTTTGTTCAAATAAATTAAATACCCCCTAAACAATGGAAATGCAATCTTGGTTACAAATCAGAAGACATAAAGACAACAATAATTCAAAAATTGATTTATAAACTTAATGTACTCATCATAAAAATTCCAATAACTATTTTTTTCAGAAGTGCAAAAGCTGATCCTGAAATTCATATGGATGTTCAAGGAATCTGGGCTAACAAAAACAGCCTTGCAATAGAACAAAGTTAGAGGACTTGTACTTTCCAACTGCAAACCTAAGTAGTAATTAGAGTAATCAAGATAACATAGAACTGGCATAAAGATAGAGATAAAGAACAATGGAATAGAATTGAGATTTCAGAGGTAAACCCCTGGCCAATTGATTTTGATGGAGGTGTCAAAGGCATTCAATGCAGATGGCACTGTTTTCAACAAATGGTTCCAAGACACCTGGATATCAACATGCAATAGAATGGATTTGAATCCCTATTTCACAACATATATAAAAACTAACACAAAATTGCTAAAAAACAAAAAGAAAAAAAAACTGCAAATGATTGCTAAAATTATATAACTCTTAGAGGAAAAAAAATCTATAAATCTTTTGACCTTGGGTTAATCGATGGATTCTGAGGTATGACACAAAAGCATAACCAAGAACAACTTAAATAAATAAACAGGACTTCATTGAAAGCAAAAGCTTTTATGCTTCAAAGCACACTATCAAAAAAATGAAAAGACAAATGTATATCTGATGAGTCAAGTACCCAGAATGTATAAATATCTTTCACATCTCAACAATAAAAAGACAGAAAACTCACTTAAAAGTAAGCAAAGGATTTAGATAGATATTTCTATAAGGATGATATACCAATGGTCAATAAACACATAAAAAGATACCCAACACCATTAGTTGTTAAAAAATGAAAATGAAAATTATAAGGTACTATTTTACACCCACCAGGGTGGTGGCTATAATAAAATAAATGGAAAATAACAAGTGTTGATGAGCATGTGGATAAATTGAAACTCTGACCTACTGCTGATAGAAATGTAAAATGGTACAGCGCCTATGGAAAACTGTTTGTCAGTTTCTCAAAAAGTTAAACATCAAGTTGTCAGATAACCCAGAAATTTTATTCTGAGATATATACCAAAGAGAATTAAAAACACATGCTTCCACAAGAACTTACATATGGATGTTTATAGCAGTATTATTTAAAATAGCCAAAAAGTGAAAACAATGCAAATCCTCATCAGCTGATGAAGAGAAAAATAAATTGTGGTATAATACTATGGAATGAATATACTTAATGCAATAAAAAGAAATGCAGTATTGATATATACCACAATAGGGATGAATCTAGAAAACATTATGCTAAATGAAAGAAGCCAGTCACAAAGACCTACATATTTTGTGATTCAATTTGTAATGAATATCCAGAGTAGACAAGTCTATTGGGACAGAAAATAGATTAGTGGTTGCTGGGGATGAGCATAGGGCAGAATGGGAAGTGACTACTACTTGGTCCAGAGTTTCTTTTTGTAGTAGTGATAAAATATCCCAGAGTTAGACAAAGGTGATAGTTGTATAACCTGTCAAACACACTAAAAATTAGTGAAACATGGGGCACCTAGATGGCTTAGTCGTTAAGTGTCTGCCTTCAGGGTCCTGGGATTGAGCCCCACATTGGGCTCCCTGCTCGGTGGGTGGGAAGCCTGCTTCTCCCCCTCTCACTCCCCCTGCTCGTCTTCCCCCTTTCACTGTGTCTCTCTCTGTCAAATAAATAAATACAATCTTAAAAAAAATAATTGGTGAATCATACACTTTAAAATAAATAGTTTCATGGTATTTAAAGTACATCTCAATTAAAAGAAGTAATTTGTCATTTCTATATATTATATGTAAGACTCTTGATAAAGCATCACTAACTAACACCATTTCTATGGTGAAAATAAAATTCAATCTCATATTGAGGTTTTTTTTTGAGAATTGAGAAACTCAATTCACAATAATGAGAATTATTTTTCAGAAAATGCTTCCAAATTATGAAATTATGCTAATCTAAATATGATATATGAAGAAGTTACTATGCTTTAAAACATCTTAATGTAATACATAATACCTTTTGGTTTGGGGGATTCTGAAGAGCTGATTCTGTGACTTTTCACTTTGAATACAAATAAATTTTTTATATATTTTTTGAAAAAGCTAAAGAAGTTTTTGAATATTGGAAGAATGCACTCTACTTTCTACGTTGTGCATTGTGTTTCTTGAATGTGTTTAATAAATGATCACATCAGTATCATAAAATAATGTATAACAGAAATGTCTAATTCATACAGTTTTTTAGTACAATAGTGTCTATAATCAGGACTAGATATAATCCTCAGTACACAAACTCAGGTATTCAATGAGTTGTAATCTGATTACTTGATTATTTGATAACTTGATTTTCTAGAACAATTTAATTGTCATACATCTGCTTGGGTGGTGTCATTTTTATCATAATCCATTCTCTGTGTTCACATACATAGACTCTTGTTTCCCTGAAGGCTCAGTTCAAGTTCTATAAGGTTTACATTACCCTGAGGAGTGAGGGAGAAATATCTCATTCTAAATCCCACCCAGCTACCACTAGAATGTAATTTCTGCAAAGGCAAGATTTGAGTGCATTGATCACTGCTGTGCCTCACTATCTATAAAAAAAAAAAAAAAAAAAAAAAAAATTGGCACATAAGAGAGATTCAACAGATAATTGTCCAATTATTAGTGTCTATGTTAGTATCTCCTGAGATGAGCACTGGTCTTTTTTTTTTTTTTTAATTTATTTATTCATTTGAGAGAGAGACAGAGAACGAGCACACAAGCAAGGGGGAGGCAGAGGGAGAGGAAGAAGCTGACTCGCTGCTGAGCTGGAAACCTGACTTGAGTCTCAATCCCAGGGCTTGGAGATTATGACCTGAGCCTAGGGCAAATGCCCAACTGTCTGAGGGACCTAGGGGCCCCTGGCCACTGGTCTTACTGGTTTTCATTACTGGCATACAAATTACTATTTTATTTTTTTTTAAGATTTTTGTTTATTTATTTGACAGAGATCACAAGTAGGCAGAGAGGCTGGCAGAGAGAGACGGGGAAGCAGGTTCCCCGCTGAGCAGGGAACCCGATGTGGGGCTCCATCCCAGGACCCTGGGATTATGACCTGAGCCAAAGGCAGAGCCATCCAGGTGCTCTCAAATTACTATTTTAAAGCTACCCTCTGGCAAAGTTTTGGGACAGTCTGATTTTTTTTAGGTCTTATATGGCTAGAGACATCACATATATATTTTTCTGATAGTTGCATTCCTACTATCTCCCAAGGGTTCTTCACAGGAAATGAGAAACAGGTCTCCTTTATTCTTGAAAATCAAAAATTTACCTGGGGTTTGGCCAAAGAAAAGGGCATAGAGCCCCTTTCTCTAACAATACCACTTGCTTCACTCTACTTTTTTTTCTGCTCAGGGAATCTTATTCTCCTCAGGGTATGTGGGAGGAGAATGTGAGGAGCTGGTTGCCAGGAGTAACAGAAAACTTGCTCTTAATTTTTTTCTCAAAA
Organism: Lutra lutra; assembly: GCF_902655055.1. Lineage (NCBI taxonomy): Eukaryota > Metazoa > Chordata > Mammalia > Carnivora > Mustelidae > Lutra > Lutra lutra. The sequence continues at coordinate 190,643,774 of NC_062279.1, forward strand.
GTTTTGTATCTTTTTTATTCCCTTCTGGATACAGAGTTTTGAAAATTTAAGTCTTAAAAGTGATTCATCTTTTAGCTTCTTTTTCCTTTATATTCTTTTCCAAAGTACAGAGTAAAAATACCTCACTCTTTAAATATGGGAAAGGCCAAGAAAGCAATTCCATAAGTGAGAAATATTAAATAAGTATAATTTCATAAATATGAGGAAATAACTATATTCTTATTTGTACTTACATGTGCAGCTATATCATAGCTTGAGCCAGGGGCAGAAATAAAATGTCATAATTTTTAAAATTGATCACCTGTCAAAATCATGAAATCCTAATATTTCCTTTGTTCTTCAATATGAATAAAAGAAATATAATTAGAATATACGCAATAAAAAGAAGATAATTGCTGTGCATTTTATCATGGAAATATTTACGCCTAGCACAGGAATTAACTCCCTTTTAATTGAAGTTGGGGGAGGGATATAAAAAATAAAGTGACAGATAGGTTCCCTTGTGCTCTTCTACAATGGAAAACCAGAAAGATTGGTGTTATAGAGGACCTTGTATTCCAAATGAAGGAGATTTAACTGTGTCCTATATCAGGTAGTAAATAAAAAATCATTTTGCTTAGTCAACATTGACTTTCTCTTCATTAAAACTACCAACAAAGACCTCATTCTGCTTTTTATTTGTCCTTGGTATTCCACCTCAGTACCTATCCTTTCTTATTTTCAAGCAATTTTAAATTAACATCAAAATGTCCCTCTCCCGTAACTTAGGAAGATTATTAGCTCGAGAGTCTGATCCCTTATTTTTGCTTATTCAAGAATGGAGACTAGTAAGTTAATATATAGCCCTTTTTAATTATATCTTTGTATTTCAAAGCTATTTTCAATAGATTGAACTTTAAACCAGATCGATAACTCAAGTTGTGATTTCTGGCATCCTGCTCATCAGTGAGGATGATACTCTAACATATTTGGCAAATTCCCTATTTACTTAATCATCTTTGCATTGAGCTCTACATCTCAATTCTGTGTAAAACCAGCCTTGCTTTCACAAGCAAGGCTGTCACAAAACTGGTAGCCTACAAAATACAGGACAAAGTAAGTTTGAAAGGTGTTTGATGAAAGCAAAGAATTATTACAATTGCTAAGATAGTATTTTAAATATGGCTGAAACAACAACAAATACGCATGAATTCATATTCATATCTTTCCAGAGAGAGTGTAAAATATTGCTAGGTCCATAGAACTGTTGCTTCAGTGTTATTCCTCTCTTAATTTTCAAAAAGAAAAATATGTTCAGCTTGATAAGAAGTAGATGCAAAATTCAGTACAAATTAGACATAAACAGTTAGAATGGAGTCTTGCTCATTGAAATTTAAAAAGTAAAATCCCCTTTTTATTTATTTAGACAGTACTGTACCTATATATCTAGATTTATAGAGAGAATCTACTTTTTGAGAAAGCCAAGGACTTTGAAATTTTAATTGCTATAATTTCACAGACTTTTCTGTTAAATCTATCAATAATATAGTATATATCATGTATACATTATATATAAATGTTAAAATTCTTTATTAATCTTCTCATCAGTGAATACCTTGCCACATTATATATTCCATGTGGGTATATTAACAGAAAGCTCCTGGATATAATAGTATAGCAACTTCAGTCACCTCTAAAAGGACATTATAACGGCCCCAGATCTCAGTAAGGATATTATTAGAATGTCGAAACTGGGAGTAGGCGTCACCTTTCCTCTAAGCAAATATTTTGAAAAGAAGCCCCAGGGAAAAGAGCATTTGGCTGTCAATTTAGAGCAGGTGGATAAGACAATGGGGCACCCCATCAGACAGGAGCCAGCATGCAGGCAAAGAAGGACAGGGATCTATTAGTGTATACAGTGCCCATCAATTAACTCCTCAAAGAACTAAAATCACAATACTGATATCTACCACACATTTGTTTGAAAAGAAGCAGTTCCAGCATATGTTGGTGCTCAAATATCAGAAAATTACAAAGTAAAAGGCTTACTGCACCTTTATCTTAAAGCTGAGGCTATTTGAAAGCAGACTGTAATTTTAATAACTTCTCTTTCCACCTGTTTTCCCCATCCCTTCAAGAGGTTTGAGAAAATTTAAGAAGGATGATGGTAGTGTCAGTCTTCATATTATCACTCCTCAATTCTAGTCATCTTTTAAATTACCAACTTTCTTAATCTAATTTCATAAATGGTAATTACCTATAAAATAGCAATTAATTCTGAGAACACCTGTAAAGATGGGAGTGCACTTATGACACTTACGAAGCCTGAAACCTGATACTTGGTAGGGATTAAATTCTTTGAAATCAATAGAATGCAATGCCTGTAAGAAGCTTTGCACTGAGGCCTAAGATTATGAACTTTCTAAACATGGTAGAATAATTTTCTCCACTTTTCTTGAGTTTCTTAGCTATAATAATGAAAGATGTAACTAATTACTGACTTGGCTTTTATCCCAACGGAAGCTTACATGATTAGGCTTTGTAATATAATGTATTTATTCAAAACATGCAAAAATGAATTTAACGGTAAGAACAAAGGCCTGTCCACAAAAAGTGGTTGTCCTCCCTTTCACTTGGTCCTGTCACTTCAGAATCAAGGATTTTATGTGCATAGATTATGTGACCAATTGAGGTACTTGTTCCGTGAAGGTAGGGAAAAGAAGGAAATTATCTGAATCAGGGCAAACTTGAAAATCTGTATGTAACCAGTAGTTCTCAGCAAGGGACATTTTGGCCCTTCCCCAGCAGAAGATATTTGCAATGTCTAGAGAGACAAGTTCCTTTGTTACTACTGATGGGGTTGTTACTGGCTTCTCATGGGTAGAAAGCAGAGATTTTGTGAATCATTCTATAGTGCACAATAAGTTCCCCACAACACAAATTATCTGTCCATAATCTTGATAGTACCACCATGTGTGTTACCTGATACATAGAAAAACAAGGGACATCACAGAAGAAAAGCACAAAATGTGGCAGAAAAATATTTAATATAGTGTTGACCTAAAAATATGGTATGAAATACATCAAAGTCTATATTATTAGTAGAAACTAGGAAATAATAATCTTAGTGATAATTAGATATACACTGAAATACTGTGTGGGATGGATATAGTAGACTACTATATCTCTCAAAAAGTATATTTGCTAGAACTTCAATTAAATTGTTTGTAGTATGTCTTCTTCTCTCTATAATTCAAGGGGTTCCCAATAAGGTAAGTTCTACGGTGGACAGTAGTGTTTAGCAACACTCTTGGGAGTAATGTTGAGGGGGAATTCATGAACCTGAACAGACCACTGAGAAGTCAGATCATCAATTCATCAATTAACAAGGCTTTATTCTATTGGCTATTAGTTTGACACCTAAAATCCCAACTAAAAGCTCTCACCTGCCACCCTGGAAATCTTGTTTTATATCTGCCTTTAGATTTAGGAATAGTTTTTTATCCTAAGAAAAAAGACCATACCTCCATTATTTTTTTTTTTTCTGTGAGATATTTTATGGATCATGTGAAGATATTTATTCTTTTTAAATCTATCCCTGTTATGCCACAACCACCCCCAAAACAATTCTCTCCATTGTTAATAGTTTTAACGTGTAGATATGTGTCCAGTACTTGATAAGATCTCCCACAGGGTGTGGAAAATCATTCACCTCCTGACAAAGACAACTGCATACCACTTCACATCACTTTCCTTCTACATCTCAGTTAGGACTTTCTTGTTATAACTCTGGGCCATTTAAAATTCCTAGTGGGACAAAGGTAGAGAAAAGAAAAGGCAAGATATCACTGATATCTTGTTTAATCATACAAAAAATATTAAAAAAATTTGGGAAAGATGAATAAAATAAACAAATATTTATAATGCTTAATCTTGTGAAAAATACAAGATAATTTAATTATAGTGTCTGATATATCAATGTTTTTTATTAAGGGAATTCTCAGATCTATGAAGTATTAAGAGAAGTTGCTTAATGAATTTAGTGGGAACATGACTGTGAATAAACAGATCTTTTCTATTTTTCATAAAAATTCTATCAAGGAATATTGACAAAAATTGTTTAATATTTATCCATCTGAAAATCTTATATTTAATTGTCATTGTTTTTAAAAATTTCTCTATGGCACAAACTTCAGGATAGAATTTGAAAACAAATTACAATTATTTCATTACATACTATGCACAATGAATCTAATTGGCTTATGTGGGATAATCCACTAATTATATTCCATCATATAGTTTTTTGTATCTAATGAGCCAGATGTTGAAAATGGAGTTATTCAGCAAGCTTTATCGAGAAATTTATCACAAAATTCACCAACATTTCATTTATTTGCAAATGAGACTACACATATTATATTTTCCTGTTGATTTTTTTTTTTAAGAAAAATTGGAAAAAATAGTTGCTCTGCAGTTATTCTTCTAGAATTTCAGGTGAAATCATGTGCAAATTAGTAGGCTACAATAATTTCTTTTATGTATTTTTCCCCCTGACCATTCTTACTTAATCAGTTTGGTCCAAGACTACAGCAAAAAGCATCTTTATCTATACTACCACTAAAAAACAAACAAAACAAAACAAAACAAAACAAAACAACCACTCAGCATGAATTACCAGTAACATAGAAATGTTAATATATCTTCTGTTGATTTCTTCTGCCTCGAGTACACAGTACTCATTTTTTATCATGCTAGAAGCTGTGACAGATGTTTCCTGAGAAAATGAACCTCTTGGTAATGTGCTTCAGAGTTCCTGGATATTGCTCATTGTGAGGTTTAACTGAGGGATAACTTCACCTAATACCCCTATGCTTGCATAAGAAGGGAACCCTGGGCTCTCATTTGCCACGAGAGTGCCAGTGTGGTGACATGCCAGTACATGTGGAAAGGATGGAAGAGCCTTAAAAAAAGATGAAATCCTCTGACTTTGCTCAGTCACAACAAATGATGGAAGCGAGCTCCAGATACAAAGCAGTAAAAGGGGGCACCTGGGTGGCTCAGTGGGTTGAAGCCTCTGCCTTCGGCTCAGGTCATGGTCTCAGGGTCCTGGGATCGAGCCTCACATCGGGCTCTCTGCTCAGCAGGGAGCCTGCTTCCCCCTCTCTCTCTGCCTGCCTCTCTGACTACTTGTGATCTCTGTCTATCAAATAAATAAATAAAATATTAAAAAAAAAAAAAAGAGCAGTAAAGGAGGAGAAAAAGCCACCAAGATAATGGAACTGAGCAGCCACACTAACTTTTCTAACCAGAGAATTCTTTATGTAAGAAGAATCGACTGGACTCAAAACTACACTTAAGTGGCATAATTGTGAGTTACTGAAATCAGATAATTACATGTATATAATATGTAATTGGTTTGCTGTGGTGGTTATTGTTCAAATTCAACAGCAAAGGAAGGGAGAAAAGGGGATGTGTAAGGGCCCACTTGTCTTACTTTTTATGACTGGTAATTAATATGTACTACATCAGATTTCTAAATTGACTAGATAGTTGCATAAATGTGATAGGTTAAGTAACTATGAACAAAATTCAGTGTTTCCTTCAGAAAAATAGGGATGTGGGTATCATTTTATACCCTTTGAAGATTTTTTTCATGTTTTTTGTCCAGACATAAGTTATTCAATGTGCTAATTGTAAGAAACTAGAATAATTAAAATGTGAGTCATTAGTTTTTAGACATAGTAACTAATATGTAAAATATGCTGGTATGTAGGGTAGATTATATTATTGCTCTGCAAATACTCACTCTTCCCTTAACCCCTGCCACCACCATAAAGGTAGTACAGGCCCCTGGTCCATTGTTAGCTTCCATGTGATTCACTTTGGCCAACTGCGTACACCAGTGTACCTTTTCTCACCAGAGGGTTTAAGAGGCATGAAGATTTCCTTGCAGGCCTATGCTTCTGCCACCGGCCTGAAAAGCATGAATGCCCGAGATTGGAATCGGGCCCAAAAGTGAGGTAGGTAGAGAACATTTGAATCCAATTTGCAACTGAGAAGAGAGCTGCCTCAGCCAATCTACACTTCTAAATTTAAAGAAAAAAAAAAAAAAAACTGGTGTTGAAAAGGATAAAGAAGATATGGTCCATATATACAACAGAATATTATGCCTCCATCAGAAAGGATGAATACCCCACTTTTGCGTCAATGTGGACAGAACTGGAGATTATGCTGAGTGAAATTGGTCAAGCAGAGAGAGTCAATTATCATAAGGTTTCACTTACTTGTGTAGCATAAGGAATAACATGGAGGAAATTAGGAGAAGGAAAGGAAAAGTGAATTGGGGGAAATCTGAGGGGGAGACCAACCATGAAAGACTGCAGACTCTGAGAAACAAACTGAGGGTTTTGGAAGGGAGAGGGTGAGGGATTAGGTGAGCCTGGTGGTGGGTAGTATGGAGGGCACGTATTGCATGGAGCACTGGGTGCGATGCATAAACAATGAATCTTGGAACAAGATAAAATAAAATAAATAAAATAAGATAAAATTTAAAAAATACTAAAAGTTATAAAGAAAAAAAAAGCTAGTGTAAGCATGAAATAAATGATATAAGCCACTGAAATGTTGAAGCTTATTAGTTTCTTGAACTGATTGCAAAAAAATATGGATAATATCATTCTATCATTTTTGCTACACTTGGTGAGTGCACTTCACTTCCTCAAATGAATAGTAGAAAGTTTTTCTGGAGTGCCTGCATGGCTCAGTTGTTAAGCATCTGCCTTTGGCTCAGGTCATGATCCCGGGGTCCTGGGAAAGAGTCCCACATTGGTCTCCCTGCTCAGAGGGAAGCCTGCTTCTCCCTCTCCCACTCCCCAATTGTATCCCCTCCTCACTGTGTCAAACAAATATGTTGAGGCCGGCGCAACAAATCGACCAGGAACGTGAGATTAAGAGGATGGTGAAAAGAAATTAAGAGACAAAGAGAAGGGGGCAGGAGGAGCACTGAGGACGATGTCCAACAGTGCCAATTTTATTCCACATCTTACAAGCATTTATAAGGCAGACTACAATAGACGAGTAATACATCAGTATCTAGTCAGATAACTGCAAGTTCTTACTACAAACAAATCTCGTGATGCCAGGTAGTCATGGCTAATGCCATTAGCTACTATTTTACGAGAAGTTACAATCAACCAGGGAGTGGGTTATGGGAATACAAGAACAACAAGGACCAACTAAGAATTCGTGACCCTGACCACATTGTTCCCTTCTGTTTGGAGAACGAACGTGTGGGAAATCACATAGGTGAGCGCACGACGCATAGCACAGACCCTCAGTGCTACTCAACCTTTCCTGTCCGTAACCCTTTATTAAGGTATTTGGACTTAAAGGGAGACACACAAGTCAGGGCCTGGTTTGATCCATGACTCCAATCGTGCTGTGACCTCCAACACAAATAAAAATAAAATTAAAAAAAAAAGAAAATTTTTCTTGCCTCCAAAACAATAATTGGAATTCCAGATGACAACTAACTTGAGCTGTCCTCTGTTTTACTAAAGTCTGACATTGAGGAAATTCTAAAGGCTTCAGAGTGACAGATATTGTGTTCAAACCCCAATTCTTCCATTTAATACTCTAGTTAACCTTGAACCAGTTTCTTAAACTCTATGGATTTGGGCATCTTCATCTGCATAAAGGAAATAACACCAATCTTATGAGGTTGTGAGAGTCAAATAAAAATCACACGTGAAAACTACCTAGCACATTTTTTATCACATTATAAGATTGATAATCAGTCATTATAATTACTATTGAGTGGTATTTCACTATATTTCAAAGAGAAAAATAGTTCTGGATAGCATTGGATTCTAAGATTTCTGATTTGAATTTTGATTCTTTAAATAATGTGTAATGCCACCAAAACACCACTGATTTTGGAAGTGAACGCATGAGCCCCTGGAAGATATGAAAGAGAAAGAAGAGCAATACAAGAAATGGTAGTACAGAACATGTGGTTATTTCACATGTACGGCTCGTTTAGCTATAAACTACCTTCTTTTATAAAAAATACATTGCCTCACACGCCTTGAAGAGATGGCAGACTTAATTTGATTAAGGTTGATTGTCCTTTCCATATCTTCCGTCTGTCATCCTAGGTATTGACAGTCTTTGAGATTGTTCCAAAATAACAAAAGTTCCTCTGGATTTCACCATTTAGGGTCAGGTGGGGTGGGAGACCATCTCTTCCTACAGTTTCTCTAGAGACAAGAAAACTATACCCAGAAACTCTGAGCAGAAGTTACCTTGGGGGACTCCTGTATAGCTCAGTTGGTTGAACATCTGCCTTCAGCTCAAGTCATGATCCCAGGGTCCTGGGATGGAGTCCCCCATCGGGCTCCGGGCTCAGCAGGAGTCTGCTTCTCCCTCTGCCTGCTACTCATCCTGCTTGTGCTCTCTCTCTCTAACAAACAAATAAATAAATACAAATCCTTAAAGATAAATAAATAAATAAATAAATAAATAAATAGAAGAAGTTATCCAGGAAGACGAATGAACTTTGAAATTACTGGGCCCTTAAATAAATAAAAAATAAAAAATTTTTAAAAATAAAAATAAAATATTGGGCCCTCTTCTATTGCTGGTATTCACTTAGCTTCCTCCACTGCCCAAGGTTCTGTGATGGAGAGATGGTTACCCGAACGATATAAGATTCTGATAGAAAAGAGGAAGAGGAATGTGAAACAACAAACCATGTCTCCAACATGGTAAACATTTACTCACCTGATAAACTGGTGCTCCTATTTTATAAGTTTTTGTTTATAATAGATATTTTTAAAATATCAATTAATCTAAAGAACAAAGGGAAATTTCTGAAAACAGTATATGACATATTTTAGCCCTGTTGACCATTAAACCCACAATTAATTTGGAGTACAGCCACCACAAGCTGTTCCAAGAAAAAAAAAAAAAGAGCTTTTATGAAACATTCATCTAAGAATAGAAGTAAGCATTTTTCCTCTATGTGAGCAAAGTACATTATAGTACATTCTTAAAGAACTCTGCAAGAAGTCAAAATGCAGTCGTAAAAGTACAGCCCGACACAATGGTCCTCTTAGTCATTTGCACTGGTTCTTGCATATAAAAATAGTTGGCTTTTAGGTCACCTACAGATAAGGAATTTCTGGGTCTTCAGAAGAAAAAGCTGATCATTTTTACACTCTATTGTAGGGCAACTCCTTACAAAGACATTTTCAAATGCATGTTCAACTTTCTTATATATTTAAATTCAACAAATGGAAAAATATTTTCCATCTTCAAAAATGGTACTTAACTCTTGAATTCATAGATTTTGTATTTTCACTTCAACGGCAGTTAAAAATAATGCCTGCAAGTAAGAATCTCATTATTCCTCAGTAACATAAAATAAGCATATAAAGCCATTTAAATTTTTATTTTACTCTACAAAGTTGCGAGGGCTTATTAACAATTAAATGACTCCCACATGTATAACTAAAAAATGTAATAATAATCAAAACTTGGGCATGTAATGATGGGGACCTTCATGTTACCTACTTCAAGTCTTCAATTGAGGCTCAGATGTCTGCCAATTTCCTTAAGATGTGCAGCTTCCAATTTCTCTCTTGGCCAAGGTCTTGTTTTGGGAGTTTCCACCCGTACTTTTCTACAATATAGATCTTGAATATGGTGCACAGCAAGTTTCACGGTTCTGAAAGCTATTATAGTACATTTAACCCTATTTCACCCTTCAGGATCAGGTAAAGCAACACAGAGTGCATACTTGGATCCCTTTGAACCACTCTGAGACAGATCTCAGCCAGGACTTTACTTTTGGACTCCATGTGTTCCCACTCTAGCTGCGTGGGGAAAACATGATAGTATTTTGTGTCCTCTGTAAGAGATCTGCTACTGTGTACACATGCTTTGGCTTTGCAAAATCCTTCCTCAGGGGTCCCAAACTTCCTTTCTAGCCATGAGTTAAATCTGAGAAGTGACCCAGATAAGAAAACTACTGCCATCACCATAGAGCTATGGAGGTCTGTAGCCCAAGCCACTATTGCGTTTTTGCTGTGGATTTTCTTAATTACATCTACACTGCCTCTGGAGATGAAGCGATACCAACCCTTGCATACAGAGGTCAGCCACCACCGACCTTCTCAGTAATTAACAGTGACCACATTACCAACATTTTCTTTTTGGTTTAGTGAAGGGAGATTTTTCTGGAACCTCTTGGAGAACATAGTTGGTGGGCTCTCTACTCTTCTGAAACAAATCCATCCCAGTGAGCCCACCTTTCTGAGTCCTTCGAATGCTTTCTCATTCTGCCAAGGCAATTATTTAATTAATAATTTAATTATTAATTGAATTTAATTTGCTCTAGGTCGTCATTTTTTTTTTTTTAACTTCACATAGACATTCCAGTAATACCTTAAGATTGGGTCCAGACATCCTTGCCAGGACATAAATCCTGACACACTTGTGAATAACAACATATCAAAGAAATCTCCCTTATCTGGCCTGATATTCTATAACACCACCCTAAGTTCAGCAACTTCAAAATCCACTCCAGGATATTTTCTTAAAGTTCCTGCCATACTTATGGGTTAGGTTCCTCAGTTATGTCCATAAGTAATTTTTTTCTTCTTCCAAAGGAGGGAGAGTACTTCTATGATTTTCCTTCTTAGACTCTTTACTGCTTATTCACTTAGAAGCCAGGAGAGCAAGTATGGATATCCTTGAGGAAGTCTCCTTTCTCAGGCAAGACTCTACTTAGTCAACAGGATAGAAATAGTCATTATTTCTTCTAGCGAAAATGAGGGGGCCACTTCCAATAGCCCAATAGACTGAAGAGAATCTGAGTATTTAAAGTCTTCAAGTGCATGTACTCAAATATTCCCACCCCAGGTCCCAGGACCCCACATTTTCCCTGACAGTGTCTAGACTTTAGTCTCAGACACGCTGCAACTGTGAATAAAGCCTTTTCTTGATAACCATTACAATCAGATCTTGGGTTTGACTTTCTGCCCAAACTGAGCTCCAGTTTTGGAAGTAAATTTCTTTTTAAATGTTGCCATGGGGGCCTCTGACTTTCTCATCATGTTTCTGAGTTGAAGACTGGCTAGCTTAATCCTGCCATCCTCTTTCTTCAGCACATTTATGGTGTTGAACAGTATATAACAAACCACTTTTTCAGGCCTTATCATTACTATTGCTACCATATCTCTCAAGTTCTAGACACATTACATTAGCCAGGCATTTTGTATATGTGTCACATCCCAAATCTCCATAGTTGAGAGTCCTAGTAATTGTGATGTTACAATATTCCATGGCTGATACAGTCTCACCATCCCATTTACCAGCAGCATAATTATCCTTGCCATCTGGCCAGCCCAGGATCCAATTCAAAAATCCTATCCTGAGAATTTGGTATCAGGCTGAGAATCAGGACCAGGTCTGGTACCAAATATTTTCTGGATTTCCACAGATTCAGACCTAGATACAATGACTCAAATGCAATCCTGCAGGGGAATGGAGATTAATATATGAAAAAAAGAAGACAGACAAAAATGTATTATTAAGCCAGTTACTGCAGTGGGCAATGGAAACTCAATCCTACAGGAAACTTTTGGGAATTGATAGAAAACCCACAACACTATTTGTTGAGCCTTGTGGGTCAAGGAAGTTGTGCTATTAATGTATTAATTTTTATTATTGACATTTTGAAAGCAACTTATAGAAGTTATTAATTCCGTAGCACTTCTGGTCTGTAAAAAGAGAGACCCTCTCCTTTTAAAAAAAAATCCGCAAAGATACAAATAGTCACAGAAGTTGTCTAGAGCACACTAAAACTGTGAGGTCATAGTATAAATGGGGGTGCTAACAATCTCTGATATTTCTATATGTGACTGAGAAAGCCCATTACAAATCCAGAAGTTTCTTTTCTAGATGTTGATTTTTTTCTCTTACTTTTTGTGATAATTTCCTTAGTTTTTGATCAATGATTTTAAGGAGATGGTTTTATGTTTTAAAGTATATTCCATGAATTCACATAATATCATTACCGATAAATTAGCTATAATAGTCCCAGAAAATATTCATATTTGGTCAACTGTCCTCAAAATGTGTTTTATAATTTTTTGTTTAAGTCAGTATGTATTCAAGAACAATGGATTGTATTTGCTTATTATGTCTCTTCAGTATCTTTTAATCATGAACCTTTCTCTCTCTCTTTTATTTTTTGTCATGAAATCAATATTAACCTGTTCATCCTTTGACCTTTGATTTGCTTCTGTAACCTCTATATTTTCTCTAAATTAGACATTAGGTGTGGACTTTATTGAATTTAGATGAACCATTTTGGCAAAAAGAGTGCATAGATGATGCTGTTTGTTTCATACTATGTAATGACAGAGGCCTGTGAATATAAATGATATCTCAATTCTTTATAAAAAATGAAATAAAATCATGTAGAAAGTGTTTCAATATTCAGCAAAAATCAAGTCATCTCATCACAGAATGATATGCATCATTTGCCTTTTTAATATATATTTACCAAATTTTCATTTCATTATCTTCAAGAGTTTTTGTGCTTAGAAAATTCTGTTCCCCTCATGAGCAAATCTTCATCTTTATTTCTTTCTAGAATTTTTTAAGAAAAAAATTACTTTTTCAATGCCATTTTACTCCAAGATTCCTTTCTATTTTTCCATTATTAAAATTATTTCAAATTAAACAACTTGTAATCCCAGGCTTTGTCCAATATCACTATACCTGAATTTCTTTCAAAGTAAAAAATAAAACTTATTCTTTTACAATTAGATAACTCTAGCTTAAGTTTTTAAGAGTTTTATTTTCTAAGGTATTTAGCCATAGCTAACTTCAGGTTCCTTTCCCATCTAGTACTACAAGAAGCAATTCTCTGGCACTGATTTTGGCTTTTCTCAATAGGCCTTGGACTTACCTGATTTTCTTCTTATCACCATCAGTCATTTGTCTCTTCCTGTTATCTGACCTACTTAACTCAAAGTACAGTAAGGCCTTTAACTAAGCTGTTAACATGTACTCTAAGCATTATTAATCCTTTGATTTTCTTCCTTCCTCCACAGAAAATAAACAAGAAAAAAACAACTAAAGCTAACTCTTCTTGTCTGATCTGTGTGCTGTTTGGAAGAATCCTTCCAAAGACCATAATTAAACTCTTTCTAATGGTCTCACTTCTTTTTCTTCTGATCTCACCTCTCTTCTTTGCCTCTCACCCTCCACATTCATGGCTTTAAACTCTAAATCATAAAATATTCTATCCCAAGTATTCATAATTTAAAACTCTTCACTTAAAAATTTAAAAAAAATCCAACTTATTCCTAGAATAAAATATCCTGTAAATGTATCATTGCACTGTTTTCCAAATTATCTCCAAATTATTTTTACATTAAGTACATTTTTGTATGATTTGCTTTTAGCCACTAAATGGTATTTATTTTAAAAAATTACAAAATAGTTCATTTATTACCTATATGAGAAAAGAAACTTCTTTCTCATCCATTTAAAATGCTTATAATGAGAAATTGTTCTGTTTTAAATAGTATGTTTCATAAAGAGTGGTAGTTATAATGTTGTCCCTTTACTCATTTTTCTTTCTCCGAAATAGTTAAAAATGAGATAAGACAAGTGTATTTAGTTAACAATATCTTAAGTTCTAAATTAGAAAACCCTATTCTAATGCAATATTGCTAGTTGGCACGGTATTTCTTTCGTGACCGACAGCTACAAATCGTATTACTGTGTAAAACTTATTACTTATTACTTTGAAATGTTTCTCTAGACATTTTATGTTAATCCCATTATAATGGGACTACAATCAAGCAATTGCAATGGTAGTAATTTTCACTGCTTTTATAGAAATTGTAGATAGATTGGACTGAATCCAAAACCTACTCCAAATAAAACAGCTATCAACTAAGTTCTTGATAACAATAAATGCTAAACTGCCTTCCATAAAAGGCTAACATAATAAAATTAGACATGCTCTCCTTGAAAATTATGGATTTTTAAAACTTCCAATTTTTGTTGTGGGATTTTTATGCAGAAATTTAATTTTAAGATTGGAGGGATAAATTCTAAATTATTTTAAGGAGTTCTCATACTGATCTAATCTTCACAGATCTGTACACAATCTGTGTTTAATAAAGCTTCTATAGTAAGTTTATCCCTGGTAAAGTATAGATTAATCACGTAGATTAAAAATGAGAATTAGATCATTTCCATAAAATTGCTTTTAAGTATCAATTTTTTTCTATGTAGGCCATATTAAATTGACTAATTAATCTGAAAAATAAGCTTGATTAAAAGGTACTTTAATAAGTATACATGAGGTGCTATTGTTTATCACGTATGTGCATTCACTTTCTCAGAGGGGTGGTGGAGAGGCAGAGGAAAAGAGTGAGAGACAAGCTTAAGCAGGCTCCATTCCCAGTGTGGAGCCCAGTCCAGGGCTTAATCTCGACAGTCTTGAGATCATGACCTGAGCCAAAATCAAGAGTTGAACATAACTGATGGAGTCACCCAGGGACCCCCACTTTTTTAATTATTTAGCAATTGTGTACAGAAGACTTAACTATGTGCCAAGTACTGTGCTGGGTACCAAGGTTACAGTGACCCCAAGCCATGTATATTTATTTTTTTGAACATATTATAATCCATTCATTTTTTGAACATATTATAATCTAAATTGTCTGCCAGTCAGAAATATTATGATAATAATGATAATAATAACAATAGGTGATATTTCTTGAATGCATTCTGTTCAGGCATTGTAGTGTATTAAGAGTTCTGTAAATTTTATCCTATTTTATCTTCTTGACACTAAGGAAATGGTAAATATATTTATTCCCATTTTATAGATAACAGACCTGAAATTTAATGAAATCAACTAATATATGGAATGTTATAAGCAACTACATGAAAAAATAAGATTCAGATAAGGTTCTGATTGCCTCTACAACCAGAAATTTTAGTTATGTGATTTATGGAACCATTGAGATCTCATATAAAGACTATATTAAAAAGTCAACTTTTAAAGTCTTTAGATTTAAAAATTATGAGAAGTATTTTCAATGAAATAAGAACAGATATAATTTCACATACTTTAAAATTAACATTATTCCTTAAAAATATGAGCTTACAGCTAAGCTTTAGTCATCCTGGAACACATAATATGTCAGTGACCTTGATTAATCATTCTAGAAAGCAGTATGTTTACATGTGTCAAGGGTCATAAAGAGCTTTTACACACATGATACACATACTCTCACTTCTAGAGAGCACTCTGAGGAAACAGGTCAAAGGAATGGTCAAAAACCACATGTATAAAAATGTTTTAGCATATTTTTAAAATGAAAAAATCAGTTTAATTATTCAATAGTATGTGAATTGTTATTAATTTTAGTTAATCTGTCCAGAAATTGGTATTGCTTGAAATATTTTCAAATAATAATTATAAGAATATATATATTTAACATAGAATAATATGCCATAAGTATAACTAAACTTACTAAAAATTACAACTTCCAGAATTCTGGTTATTTATAATTGCTGAATATTTAGGGACAATGACTAGAAACGAGTATAAAAGTAGAAAAACTTTGTTGTATCAGAAGGATAATGAGCAAATTTTCCCTTCATTTTTGTTTCAAATAAATATTGTCTTGAAATTATTTTTAAAAGCTTAAATTTTGAAAGGATGTCTTTTATTTAAAGGCCAGAAGAACATCTTGACATATTTATTTAAAAATATGATGTATAATTTATATTATTCAATGTAATAATTTCCAAAGAATTTTCTATTCAAGTATTCCTATTATCATATACAAAATTATGTTATCCTATAATGATAAGCAATTAAATTCCTAAAGGCAATAATATCCTGTCTTTGTAATCTACAGGTCAAATAAATTGTAATATTTTTCTTTTTTTTGCAAGTTACTTGAAAAACTCAGGTGACCCTCTATTATTTTTTCTACTTGTTTGGACAAACAAGATAACTTCTGAGTTTAGGCAAAAATATAAACTTACACCAAAATTGATTGATTTTGTTTTTTATTCACATTAAAATGCCTCCATACATTTATGGAAAAATGAACTGAAAAAAAATCAAAACAAAATTCAAGATGATTTTTTCCTCCCTATAAAAGGGCATATTGAGGGGCACCTGGGTGGCTTAGTGTGTTAAAGCCTCTGCCTTTGGCTCAGGTCATGATCCCAGGATTCTGGGATGGAGCCCCGCATGGGGCTCTCTGCTCAGCAGGGAGCCTGCTTCTCCCCATCTCTCCCTGCCTGCCTCTCTGCCTACTTGTGATCTCTGTCAAATAAATAAATAAAATCTTTTAAAAAGGAGGGGGGGGCATATTGAACTGCCTTTTTCAAAAGAGTTGGAAGTTTTGACAACTCTTAAGAGAAAAACATAGAAGCTTAACTAGTGAACAAAACCAAAATCTTTGAGTGTCGCTTTTTATCTTTTTACTGGTTAAAAACTTCTGCAGCTTAGCAGGTTTTTTATAGTTATATCAGTAAGTGTATAAGCTGATCTCTGAGCATATTATATTATCTTGATACATATATTGGATAATTTAGAAATATTTTTTTATTAATTTCAACATGACATTTCTTTGGAAAGCAATGCCTAAACAAAATTAATACACCTCAAAAATAGCAAGAAAATGTGAAAGAATATTAAAACCGCACTTAATTTTTTAAGATTTTTATTTATTTATTTATTCAAGAGAGAGAGGGAGAGCATGACAGAAGAGAAGGTCAGAAGGAGAAGCAGACACTCCATGGAGCTGGGAGCTCAATGTAGGACTCAGTCCCGGGAGTCTGGGATCATGACCTGAGCAGAAGGCAGTCACTTAACCAACTGAGCCATCCAGGAGCCCAAAGCAGCACTTATTTTATAATATTTGACAATAATCCTGATTTTTCAGGTTGTAAAGATATATATAATATGTTCTCTTTGACCCACCTTTTGGATCTTGAATAATAAATTGGTGCCTTTTTAAAATTTTGAATTTCTTTTTACTGGTTATATCTGTTTCAGTGTCCCATTATTGTGGAACATACCACTTCCAACTTAGTGGCGAATAGCCAACAACCATTTATTATGTTCATAGTTTATGTGGATCAGGAATTTGGAAATGGTACCATCAGGACTACTTGCCTCTAATGCCGTAGACTTGACACAATGTCTGCCATAGTAGGAAAACTCAAAGACCAGCAATGACTTGATGTCTGGGAGCCAGAATCACCTGAAGAATTGTTTGGTCACTTGTCTAGCAGGGAAGACTAGAAGTCTATGGATTTCTGTACCCTCACAAGGACTCTCTATGTGGCTTGGCTTTCACAAAGTGTTATGTCCTTACCATAACTGGACTTTGTATAAGACAGATCAAGTTTCCAAACATGAGCATTCCATGAAGGCAGAGGCTGCCTAGCCCTCTAGGTGACACTTTAAGGGAACATACTCCACAGTACTTGATGGGAGGTGTTCCATAGTCACATTTTAGCAGAGCATGTGGAATTAGAGATATTGTTGTGACTAACTTTGGAAAAATACAATGGGGCATTCTTTAACTTCTGAACCCAGTTGGAAATTTAGAGCCCATTTCCTGAGTTTTGCTAACATCTATGCCTCTGGCAACCCATGTTGCCTTAGCACTGTTCTAGAAGTTGAGGTCTAAAGATGAACAAGATACATCCTCATTCTTATTAATGAGTAAAGAAGCAACTATGGTAATTTCTAGTTGCAAGATATATACAAATCAAGATGGTTGAATATACAGGAAAGTTTTAGGTATAGGGAAACAGGTAGTAATATCTAAAAGGAGTCTTTGATGATTAATAGAAATATATTAAGAAAAAAAGAAGAAAGTGTCAGAGAGTGTTCCAACAAACAAAAGTACATTTCAAAAGTTCTGAAAACCTGAGACTGTGATCCATTTGGGGAACTGGCAAGTAAATGGCAGGAGCTTAAAATATCAGAACTCAATACTAGGAACTGAGTCTGGAACAATAAATATGAGCAGATCATAAGGCATCTTGGATGTTGCACCAAGGAGATTTGATTTGAAGGTCCTTAGAATCACACACGGGGTTTTAATCAGAGAAATTTAAAAAAAATCAGATTAAAAAGTTTGAGTTACAGAGTAAGGAAGAAATTAGAGGTAGGCAAGAACAGAAACAGAAAGGTGAATAAGTACACTAGAAATTATGACAACCTCCACGGTAATAATACTGAGAATTACCTAAACTGGACTGATTCATGTGGGAAGCAGAATTAATAGAACTTAGTGATTAATTAGCTCAGGAGCTATAAGAGAGTGTCTTAGTCCTTTTGGGCTTCTGTAACAAAATTCCACAGACTAGGTAGTTTTTGAACAACAGGAATATGTTTCTTACTATTCTGGAGGATGGACGTCAGAGATCAGAGTGCCAAGTGAGAGCTCTCTTCTGGATCAGACTTCTTGTAGCTTCTCATAGTGGAATTGGCTAGAGAGCTCTCTGCAGTTTGTCCTATTTAAATAAATTCTACTTATGAGGTTGCCATCCTTATGACTAAAGCACCGCCAAAAGTCCCCATATGCTAATAGCTTCTCCTTTGCACCTTTGGGGGTTAGGGTTTCAACATGAATTATGAAGGGAAACAAGCATTCGGATCATAAGAGAAAGAACCATGATCAGCATTGTCTCTGAATGTTTGACTACAGATACTAGGTTAATGTTCCTTTCACATGAAATGATGAACATGGGAGGTGGAAGAGATTGGGATCTGAGAACAGTTTTAGACAGTTGTGAATATGATCAAGGTAGCCTAAATAAAGATGAGGAATTGGATTTAATATATGGATTTGGTCCCATCAGTTTATACATGATAAAGAAATGGATGCAGATAAAGATGATGCAGATAAAGAAATGGATGCAGATAAACTCTCTTCTGAAGAGAGTCAATGGAGTAAGAACAGCAGAAGACCAAAAACAGAACATGAAGGAATGACAGTTAACAGTTGACACAATGATTCAGCCAAGTACTCTGGAAAAGGGCAGATAAATGTAAGAAGGAAAGAGGAGAGTTTCACAATAACAATAGAGAAATGAATTTGAAAAGTAATCAACAGTAAACTCACAAGAAAAAAAAGACAAAAATGTTCATGAGTTGTGTCTAACATCAAAAGCTAAGCATAGAAAGAGCAGATTCCCCAGATGAATTAGCAACAGTTTGAAATGTCAGTAGAAAGTGAGGAAGTGGACAAAGAATGAGATAATTCTTTCAATATGGGCTGTAAAGTGAGCAAGACAGAACAGTAGCAAGTCTGGTTAAGAGATGGGAAAATCAGAGGCAGTGCAAATGTGAATTTAAAAGAACAAAAGAGAAAGTAGTTAAAAAGACTGAAGAGAAATTAAATAATCAACTAATATTTTCTTTTCTTATCCTTCTTTGCAAATTGGTGAGTTTTCTGGGCATTGAGCCATACTGAAATAAGGTATCCCAGAACCACTGGAGTTATTGGAGTTATTGGAGTTATCTTGATTTTACTAGTAATCTGCTGTGTATCACTATTAAATGGGCATTCCAAAAGGCATTATTCAGAATCAAAATGAAAAATAAGCCAGAAAAACAGCCTAATTTGCTAATAATTAGGACGCCAGAGATTATGAGATTATGAGACAAAAACATAAAATCCAGGTTTAACCAATAGGAATGAACATTGTGGGGGGTGGGGAACAAGCCTTGCAGAAATGGGAATAAAGAATCATGAGGTAGAGTTCAGAATGATTTCCTGAGCTAACTAGATAAAGATAACTCTAAATTTTAAGAAAGTAACTGAAAGATGCAGCAAATTCTCAAGTCAAAAATGGTAGTGTGTGATTTTTATGGACTGAATTGCATTCCCCCAAAATTTGTATTTTGAAGCTCTAAGCCCTTTTATGACTGTATTTAGATATAGGGCCTTTGGGAAATAACTAAGATTAAATGGCATCAGCAGGATGAGGCTTTGACTAGATAGCCTTACTGTAGTTAGAAGATGCCAGAGAGCTCGCTCTGTCTCTCTCAACTAGAAAAAGCCATGTGAGGACATGGGAGGAAGGTAACCATCTGTAAGCCAGGAAGAGAGCTCTCACCAAAAACTGAATGCTGCTGGACCTTGATCTTGAACTTTTCAGGCTGCAGAACTATAAGAAAATAAATCTGTTGTATAAGCCATGTAGTCTGTGATATCTTGTTATGGTAGCCAAAGCAGATTGAAATGCTGATATTTACATATGTAGAGGAGGAAGAAGCAGCCTGTCACACCATATAGAAAGCAGATTACTACACTAGAAATCTGATGAATAGACTTTAAAAATTTCCACTCATTTCCATTGTGCACTATTGATTTAGCTTGTCTTTCAATTTTGTCATTGAAAACATTTTTCTCGTTATGCTGGTATATGAATAATTATATTTTTATAGAATATTATATTGGTTTGTTACAGTAGGACATTGACCTTTCATTATAGCAGTTGCTAAGAAATTAAAGAATTCCTAATATTGTGCAAAAACATTAAGGCAGATGCAGTCATTAATTAGTTCCTGAGTTCTGCTTACCAGAATATTCTGGGGCCAAAGTTTTTTTTCAAGCCAATTGGCAGCATGTTTGATAAAGTGTTCTACCAATATATCAGAAAAATAAAATATGAGAGATTTAGAATATTGCATCATATTTTTAGGCCTATTCAAACAATATAAGAATATATGATAGCTGTGATCAGTGTCAATAATTAATAAACATTCAAATAATTTTCAAACACAGCAGTAACACTTGTTTTTACCTTAAGGCCTTTCCCTCGTTTTGTAAACATTTTTAAAATTTTAAATTGACATATTGTTCATTTTTTCAGTTTTTCTTTAATTTTCTTCCAGTGATGTTTTATAGTTTTCAGTTTGTAGCCCACTTTTTCTTAAATGCATTTTGTTCTATTTTCTTTTTAAATGCTATCATAAATTATGCTGAATAAGATATAGCACCTGCATTACCTCTGGTCACCAAAAAGTTAGTCTAGCTAGCATGGAGGTTGGCAGAACCAAGAAACTACTAAAACCTGGGTGTATGGTAGAAAAGAGTTGTCTCATTTTGTAGACTGATGTCATTAGCTTTCTAAAACCCTCTCCTAAAATTTATTGAGAGATTGATTAGTTTAGAAGCAGTCTTCTTAGTTTTGAATCCTGTAGAATAGAGATGTGTGTTTGGGTGATGCAGGATCCACAGGTTACTACTGAACAATTACTTATCACTATATATGATCCAAATACCCATCAGGTTGTTCCCAAGGGGTCAGCTAGTATGTTGGATTGGATAAAGGCTGCTATAAAGTTTGTTTACCTTGAGAAAGAGAATTGTTCTTCCTCCCTAGTATATGCAAGTAGAACTCCCTAGATGAAGCAATTGATGTGGTGTATATACAAACCATTCTGGACTGGCTTTATGATGATTAGATGTCTAACCACTTTATGTGACCCTTACCCAGGTCATGGCAAATGCATGATTAAGGAGCCCTTTTGCATGAACACCCATGTAAACTAGCTGCTTCAAAATAAACCAATGATAAAGGATGTCATTATATTGGGTGTGTCAGCTTCCTCTTAGAGTCTTAGAAATGCTAAAAAAATTAGAATAGTCAAGGGACTTTTCCCAGAAAAGTGGAAATCTTAACATTTATTTAAAGGAATGGAATGAATTAACCAGACACTGATGGGGGTCAAAACAAAAGCTTTCGTGCATTATGGCAGTGTGAACTGATGGGTGATCCTGCTGGTAGCCCAATATGAAGAGCCCTAAGAAAATCCTCTCTATTTACCTTAGTTTGAAGAAATTTAAAAATCCAAGAGCCAAAAAGAGTAATGAGAAACATGACCTTGAACTGTCAAATTGATGGTTTGGCAAATTAAGAAAATGAGGATTGCCAAAGGGTCCAAAGTCTCTCAAGGCTGTATAGACATGTAGAAATAAAATGGTCAAGAGTGGAGATGAAATTTCTGGGACTCCTTGACCTAGGATACCAATGCACTGTGATTCTAAAAAAACTGTTGAAGTCTAATGGGGTTATAATTAGATTGGGATGATACAGGGATGTAATTGTTGATCAGATTATGGTAAAAAAAAATTTTGGAAGAAAATTAGAATTTTTGAACAGATTTTTATGTAAAGTAGTTGCAACTTTTTACAATAATTTATTATTGGGATGGATATTATGTCTGACTGGTAAACACTTCCCCGTGTAGTATCGTAAAACCGAAGTCATATAAGTTTACCCTTCCGTCAGTATTAATGACATACTAAATGGCAATATACAGATTTGCCTGAGTCCACATAGGTTTTTACTTTGAAACAATATCGGATACCAAGTGGAGAAAAAGAAATTGCCACTTTAATTAAGGCCATGTTAGAAGCTAGAGTTCTAGTACTCACAAATTTGTTGTACAACAGTCCTGTGTACCTTGTGAAAAAAGGCAGATGGCTTACGGAAACTAGCAGTATATAACTGAGGCTTGAATAAAGTAGTAGCACCTACAGCATCAGCAGCCACTGGTTTGGTTTCATCAGTGGGGAAAAACTACACCGCAAATTAAAAGATACCAGTACTCAGTGATTATTTATCTTACAATTTTTTTTCTTAATCTCGAGCTCAAAATAGCAAACTGCAGTTTGTCTTCATGGGAGAAAGATTCCAATTTACATTTGCTGAATTGCCATAGAATTACTTGAATTCACCAGTTTGCTGTCAAAATTTGATTAGGAGGGACTTGGATGTCATACTGGTCAGGAGGCATGATAATATCTACAACTGAAGAGGAAGCTATGAAGAACTCTGTGAATATACTAAAATCATTGAATTTTGCACTTAATATGGGTGAACTGCATGAGTATGTGAATTTTATCTCAATGACAATATTATATAAACAAAAGCATTCAATACATTGGTGTATTGAAATTGATTTGGGGACATTTTTAAATATTTCTAATTTATGTATAAGAAAAACATATGTTGGATAATATTTACATTTGTTAAATTTTTTAATGATTGTGTTCTCTGAAAAAGAAATCAGAAAAAGGAAAGTTGAACTGACTGTGTATCAAGAACTGGATTAGAAGTTCCACAATGAGGAAAACTGATCATCCAAATCAGGATAGCTTTGAATGTTATGGGGGTATAATTTATAATTATGCTGGTATAATAAGTATAAATTAGGATTCTGGGGCAAACCAAGATATATGACAAGCTTAAGTTACACATGCCAGGGGCTATGGGCCTCCTACTAAATTTAATGAACATCCATAGGTTAAAATAATGGGAAAATGATGACCTGATATATATTTTAGGATCATTGCAATTACAAGAAATATAGTGAATATTAGATTGGATTAGAATAGTTGACAAGACTGGCCAATGGAGAAGATTTAGGAGGGTGAAGGAGTAACTCAGGCAAAAGAGAACAATTTCCTGCAACAAAATGGTTTTAGGAAATGGATAAAAGTGGAGGACTTAAAAGATAGGAATAGATGTATTATATAATAGTTGTTGGTTAATGGTAAAGAAACCAATTGAAAGAAAAATTTTGATGACAAAGAGAATGAACAGTTGATGGTAACGTAAATGGGTAGAACTCAGAAATAGAGAATACAGATCAAAGGAGTTATTTTACAATGATGCTACAGTTATTACAATTATTCTGGGAGCAATAATTGGACTTTCATTGAGATTAGAAGAAATGTTGGGAGCCTTAGTATGATGGTGTTTGACAATCAAAATAGATAGGTCATCTCCTGAAAGTAAAAAAAGGATAAGAGGTGGGAGGAGACTAGAGAAAGTTGAAGTTATACTTGAAATGAGTGATGAATGGTGATTGTTGAGTAGAAATAAAAGGATAGAGATTTAGTACTTTTGGATAAAAATCGAGAACTGTCTGGGACTATAAATTTATACAGGGAGCACATTTGCAGTTACGTGATTTTTTTTCACCAGCACTGTGTCAGTTCAAACATAGTAGGAAAGAAGAAAGTACAGAAATAAGATATAATATATGATGCAATACAATGACAACAGCTGAAGCTGAAATGATCAACTCTTTTGCCTAAGTCAGATGGAGAATCACTGAAGACACAGGAGAACTGACTGACAGTAATGTGTCAAAGGCTAGTGGTCTTTTTTTTTTAAGATTTTATTTATTTATTTGACAGAGAGAGATCACAAGTAGGCAGAGAGGCAGGCAGAGAGAGAGGAAGGGAAGCAGGCTCCCTGCTGAGCAGAGAGCCCGATGCGGGACTCGATCCCAGGACCCTGAGATCATGACCTGATTCAAAGGCTAGTGGTCTTAATAGAGTCAAAGCATACACCAAGTGAGAAGATTTTGGGTATGAAAAGGTTATATTTGGGTATGAGATTATTGATTTTAGTGTTTATGAAGTTCATGAGTCATGGGTGTTAAATTGTAAGTTGTGATTTGGGAATTAGGTACCAAGAGCAGAGTTTTGATTATAGGTACAGTGTCTGGTTTCTTAGGGCTGTCATAACAAAGTACCACAAACTGGGTAGCTTAAACAACAGAAGTATATTGTTTCACAGGTCTGGGGGCCAGAAGTCTGAAATCAAGGTTTTGGCAGGGTTGGTTTCTTCTGAGGGCTAGGAGGGAAATATCTGTTGCAGGCTTGTAGGTGTCCATCCTCTCCCCATGTCTCTTCACATGATTTTCCCTTTATGTTCCTTAAAAGGACACTAGCCATATTGCACTAGGGCCTGCCCTTATAAACTCATTCTAACCTGATTACTTCCGTAAAAACCTTATTTTCAAACAAAGTCACATTCTGATGTACTGGATTAGGTTCTTGAACATATCTTTTTTGAGAGGACACTGTTCAATTCATAGCATATACAATTTAGGGAGTTTGCAAATTAGGAGGCAAGGATGATATCTCTGGTGTCCTCATAAAGTTGACATTACCTGGGACACATGAAGTTCTCAGGATAGAGAAGAGGCAAGTTATCCAACAGCTGAGAGGTAGTTTCTCAGGTAGTGAGGTGGAAACAAAAAGGATAATATTCCTCAATAATGTGGCTTTTAAATTTGTGAAGCTTTCTACCCCGTATGGGTGGTAAATGGTATTTGAAATTAGGGTGTAGAGACAGGAAGGTGCTGACATGACTTCTCAATTCTGAAGTGACCAGAGTAAAGGAGAATAAGCTAAGAAGGCTACCCAGGCAATGGTGTCAAGAATGACAAGTTTCCATTCTAACTAAGAAGTATGGGACATTTTTTGTGGAAGATGTTTAAAGTAAAGGTGAATTTTTTAAAGAATAAAATGCAGGTTACAGATTGCAGCATGGAACATTTAGGAAGGAAGGAAAGGCAAGAAAAAGAAGGAAAAGGAAAGGGAAGAAGGGAAAAGAAGGAAAGGGAAGGGAGGGAAAGAAAAGGAAAGCATATTGGATCCAAGAAAGAGATGTACTCAAATAGAAGTGAAGGGAAGAGATTAAATTATCATTAGTGACCAAAAATAACAAAGAAAAGGACAAGATGTGTCCCCAGGATTTTTAAAGTATTAGTGCCAAAAATCCCATCTTGGATTCTTGGGCTTCCCAAGTACTCTGAGTTTTGAGAAGAGTAGTAGCCTGTGAAGTAGAGTTAGTGAATGTGAGTGAGATGGGAAGCTCCCCATAACAAAACTGGAGTCAATTTTGCTGCAAAAAAAAAAAAAAAAAAAAAAAAAAAAAAAAAAAAAAAAAATCCTATCTTTATTAAAAATAAGCAGTAGAATTAATTAACCATATTTCCTCTATTCAAAGTCGTACTTAATTGAATAAGTACCAATGATATAAGAGGTGTTTAGAGAGGCAGGGGAACAGTGAAGTGTTGGCATGAGATATATATGAGAGGATTGGTTTGAACTATAATAAGTGAGAAAATATTTCTTCTAACTGATGAAGTGTAGACATTTTAAGAACCCTAATCCTGTACTGCAAACATCCACTAAATCAGGTTGGAGGAGGTAGAAAATGACCTCTCTGGAAGGAGTTAGTTGAAGCAGGGGAGTCTACATATTAAGGTTCTCTGCAAAGGAAACTCCTTTCTTTTTTCTCCTTGTTACTCCCAGCTAGAGACATTGAAATATTTATTCATACAAAAATTTATAAGTCTGGGCGCCTGGGTGGCTCAGTGGGTTAAGCCGCTGCCTTCGGCTCAGGTCATGATCTCAGGGTCCTGGGATCGAGTCCCGCATCGGGCTCTCTGCTCAGCAAGAAGCCTGCTTCCCTCTCTCTCTCTCTCTGCCTGCCTCTCCGTCTACTTGTGATCTCTCTCTGTCAAATAAATAAATAAAAAATCTTTAAAAAAAAAAAATTTATAAGTCTTACAAATCATTTTTATTACAATATCTTAAAGAAATGAAACTTTAATTTTTATTTTAATTGGGAAATAACTTATAAATATGCAGAGCTCAGGAGTCTGATTGGAGGATAGAAAATGTGATCCTGTTCTGACAGATAGGGCTGCAATCAACATGATTCAGAGGAGTAAAGGTTTTACATAAAGATGTGTTTAGTCTGAAATTTGGATGGAGTGTGAGGAGGTAGTTGACATCATCTCCAGACATTGAGACGCTCAGAATATGAAAATTTGAAGGATTCAAAAGGCCACAGGGAAGTGATCTCTATGGGGATAATCTGGTTTTGATAAATGCAAGGTACAGAAATCATTTTGTTTAAAGACCTCCAATATAGAACAACAGTGAGTCCTGAGAATCTAAATTGTCTTCACAGTAGAAAAAGTTGGGATCACTGTTCTGCTCACTTCTTTCCAGTTAAATGATAGAAGGGGAAAATCATTACGGGTTTCAGATATAAAAATCTAGGGGCGTCTGGGTGGCTCAGTGGGTTGAGCTTCTGCCTTCAGCTCAAGTCATGATCTCAGGGTCCTGGGATCAAGCCCCGCATTGGAAAGGGGGCACCTGGGTGGCTCAGTTGTTAAGCGTCTGCCTTTGGCTCAAGTCCTGATCCCAGGGTTCTAGAATTGAGCCCTGCATGGGGCTCCCTGCTCAGCAGGGAGCCTGCTTCTCCTTCTCGCTCTGCCTACTTGTGCACTCTCTCTATTTCTCTGTCAAATAAATAAAATCTTTTAAAAAACCTATTAGATATAGTATCTTAGAGACTGGATTGTATTTTTAAAGAAAGTTACTGTGTAATTAAACGGTTATAATGTTGGGAACTTGGGCCCCATGTAAGAATTATATGTATATATTTAATCAGAGAGGTAGGGATTATAGTGAGGTGGTTAGTTCTCTTTCCTCATCTTCAAAGACCTCTGAGAATAGGACAGGGTTCAGTCTTAAGAGCACAAATGAAGTAAAGAGATTAACCATAGACAGGGTATACACTGGTGGTAAACAGAATTCTTAAATGTTTCGGGGCACCTAACTGAATTGGTGCAGCAGCATGAGACTCTCAATCTCAGGACTGTGAGTTCAAGCCCCACGTTGGGTGTGGAGCTTATTTAAAAAAAATAAAAATAAAAATAAAATTCTTAAGTGTAATTTGGGCACTGGATTACTTGCTTGTGGTACTGGAAGCATCTTTAAAACAAGTTATTCAACTTTTGGCTCCATCATTGATACATATGTGATCAGGATTGCCTTCATGCAAACATATGAAAGAGGATGGTTTAGAATCAGCATTGAAAAAATTGGTCTGGGGAGGAGAAAATGTTATTTTCCTAATGGGTAATCAACTAACTTGTGCCATTGCATTAAAGAGTAAAAAACTTCTTGTATCTTGATCTACTGACAAGAAGAAAATTATTATACCTGGTTTTGAAGAGCACTTAACAGCATATGAAAATATTAATGACAAGTGATGAAATGTAAACAAGAGAACAGAATTCTTAATATATTACCTAAGGTCAGTAAAAAGTTTTTACATACAAGCAAAGAAAAAGGACAGAGAGAAATGTTTAAAATTATGATAATATAGGACTTTGGGAAAATACACCGGGTTTGCATAAATGCTGTTCTAGATGTAACTCTAAATGTCTGAGAAACATGAGGTTATTCATTCTAACATATGTGTTTTTAAAATATATCCAACAATACCTTTTTATCAGAACTTGCAAATAAATGAATCCCTATTATTGTAAAGATGAAACTGAAGTACTTTAAATTGCAGAGGTTCACAGAGCAAAATACATAAAAAAGACAAATGCAAAATAGCACTTTCAACACTGCCCTCTAAAGAGAGAAAGGCCAGTGTGTCTGAAATAAATTTCTAAATTTAAAACATATTTTCTGTATTCAGAATTTTGCATGTGATTAGAATGAAAAGAAAACCTCAAGAGAACAAAACATGAAGTAAAAAATGGACATTTGAGCAATTATCGGAGGAGACAAAAAGCCTTGAACCTAAGAACATTTTCTCAAAAGTAGTTTTTCAGCTATTAGGTATCAAAAGAGGCTAGGCTTATTCTATGTAAAGCAACACTTCAGAATCCTGCTTTAAAAACTGTTCCAATATGGAAATAATTCTTTATATTTTATAGCTTTATCAGTTCTTTCATCTAAGAATCTCAAAAAGGAAATGAAATAACTGCAATGATTGAATTTTTTGAATATTAATGACCTCACGAAAAATGGAAGCAATTAAAAAGAAATAGAAGTCCACTATAATGAAAGCCACTTTTTAATGTTATACATAAGGTTTGCTGGATACTTATTGAAAAGTGATAGCTGATAGCTATTGTTTTGTTTCTGAGTTTGTTTCTAAGGAGTGTAATTATGCTACACGACCAGAGTGTGGATGTCTCAGAAGGGAACATGTGTTTTATTCTAGCAGGAAGCCATCCCTTTTATACCTCCCAGGACACTTGTACTCATGACGTGTTTCCATATTAAAGCATACAGCAACTGCATTCAGGATTGTTTACAACTCAAGGCCTCAAATAGGAAAAAAAGCAAAAAAACAAAAACCCTTATTTGTAAACCTTAAAATGTTGCACTGTTCTTTATAGTCAAGGCCACTATTAAGTAGTAACACAGTGGCCTGCAAGATGTGATTTACAGGCCTCTAAAAGTCCCATCTGCTTCAAAATGATAGTCATATATTTAAAACAGTATATTAGGTAGTCATCTTTATCTAACCCCCTTTTGTCAAGCAGGGCCTCCACTGCCTTAGATAGACCATCTTTGTGCAAATGCAAAAGAAGCAGCAGCACTTCCTCTGGTCTGGCTCGGCCTCAAAATGGGTGAAGGGTTTGAAGAGCATAGAAAGTTCTAGATTTTACCTCTCTATTCTACTCCTGGCTAAATGCCTTTGTACAGTGCAAGTACACAGCAGTTCTCTTAGCACCCCTGTTGTCCTACAGTTAAGAAGTCATTGTCAAAAAAGTCATCTTAAAATGCAAATTACATTACCTAGGAGGAGATAACACATATGTTTGATGTTATATTAAGGGCTTAAATAAAATCAATGGCCTTTTAAACTTTAATTACATTCCTAAAATGTTATTTGCTAAAATATATTACTGCTCACACCTCTATTTCCCATAGAAGGGAAAGGCATTGGCTAAATTCCCTGAGAAGGAAAAGCACGGAGGGAATATTGTGGAAGGCTCACTGCTTCCCACGGAAGACCTTACGTGCATGACTGAATATGGGGGATAAACTGAACCTGTGTAAATCAACCCTTCTGGGCTTTCTCTATGAATTTTTCAGGTCCACAAATCTTTAGGACGCACATTTTTTTTTTTCCTCTTGATTTCAGTCAGGTCCCTGTCCCTCTGGGGATGCCCCTTGCTGATTAGAGCAACTTAATTTAAAAAAAAAAAAAAGGGGGGTAAGGGAGGCATATATTAAAAAATATTTAGCTATAGATTTATGCCATAATTTCTTATCACTTCAAGTTTGACTGCTGTCTTACATCTTTGATTCAGAAATTGAGAGGTAAACAGAAATTATTATTACACATTCCCTAATCTTCAATACTATTTTTTGATAGTAACTACTAGGATTACTTCTCTCTAATCATAAACTCCTTTTTAAATTTTTTAATTGCTTTGGGTTTTAGAAAACATTTAGATAATATAATATCACAGCATTATTATTTTACAGTTCTTACATTTTCAGTGTCAATTTGTGAAAAGTATTTATGGTTTGTTATTCTAAGACAAGTATAAAATTATCTGTACAACATCCTGTAAACAGCAGTTAATCAGAAGAATTATAATCAATACCTTTCAGTATAATTAAATGTAAAGGAGGAAAGACTAGAGTATTAAATGGAAAATATATAAAAATTTAAAACAGCAGAGAAAAAGAGACAACCAGCAAAATCCTCCCTATTTTAAAACCTTGCCAAGAAATTCCTACTCAATTGCTTGTCAGTAAACAGCCCATGATGAAAAACCACTTTATTTGAAAGGAAGAGCTAATTATAATATAATTAAAATGGAATGTCCAGTAATATTAGAATCTCCAGATGCTATCCATTTGCAAAAGAAGAACTTAAGCAGTAACATAAAGTTGGAAAATCTATATCACAGAAAGGCATGGTGTAGATTTATGCCCTGTCAAAACACAACAAGGAAAACCAAAATGAGCTTTGAAATAGGTCTGTCTAGACCATACCTGGCTTTAATGATGAAAAAGAAACTCACTAGATGAATTATCAAGTCCTGCATGTTTATTAATAACATAATTTTAAATCTAATAATCTAAATCTTTCCATAAATTATCAAAGGGAAACTAAATATAGTCTCTGTGGACTAGTGAAAGAGAATGTGCTTATGCCACATTTCAGATGAATCAAGGAACTTAGGAAGATCAACCTAAAATCAAGCTTGAAGAAAAATGAACTATGTACATAAACACTTAGCTATTTTCACTGGGTAAGGCTTTGTGATTCTCCTGGAGTTCTAGACAAATAATATTTGATCTGAATTCAAAGTGAGAATCCCTAATCCGGTATCACCCGTTTTTGGTACAATAAATTCTTCAAGTGACCCCTCCAAAGAACTCACAAAAATTATGTTAATTTCTACTGCACTGTTAAAAATTTATATATGTATATATATATACATGTATATAATTGTCATCTGTATAACTATATTTTATAATTATATAGCTATTTCACATATATTAAAATTACACATACATTTTTTTATAATGGAGGGATAATGTTCACTGTTACTAAACATTGGTTAAGGAAAACAATGTTCCACATTGAGTAGTCATGAGAATTGGGGAGCAAAGAACAATCTGAGTACATGAAATTAAATAATGATTTTTTTCAAAATGAAAAAAAGAATATTTTGAATATAAAAATAAAGCTGGACATTTTGTGTTAAAAATTTTAAGTGATTACAACTCAGACAATGAATGGAAATATTATTTAGAATACAAAATTCAGGATAAAAAATGTGAAAGGCAGGGGCGCCTGGGTGGCTCAGTGGGTTAAGCCGCTGCCTTCGGCTCAGGTCATGATCTCAGGGTTCTGGGATCGAGCCCCGCATTGGGCTCTCTGCTCAGCAGGGAGCCTGCTTCCTCCTCTCTCTCTATCTGCCTCTCTGCCTGCTTGTGATCTCTCTCTGTCAAATAAATAAATAAAATCTTTAAAAAAAAATGTGAAAGGTGAACTGAAACAACTGTGTGCCGTGACAGAAGAGAATTTTGGAGACTTGTCTTAATTCAAAGCCTTAGTTTCTTCACCCACAAATTATACATATATTACAGGATTATAAGGATTAAATGATTTGAGGTGTCTAATTTAGAGTAAGTTCCCAATAAATTAAGGGGTATTGCCAAACTAAAAGCAACTATATAAACCAAATTCCCTTCCCAAGCGCTAGAAAGAAATTTCTTCAGAGTGAAACATATACAATAAATTCTAAATGACTTTTAATGATATTTACCAAATGGTATTTTAGGCTCCTCTCAATGATAAATCTAAACAGAAGTTTATATTCTATGAGTCTCATCTCTAGAAGTAAGCATTTAAGAGTAAGTGATATTTGGATATATCCAGGATAGTAAATTAATCTTCTGCTACTTTCCTACTTATTAAAATTTAATTCAGCATTTTACAACTTCTTCATTAGATGGTTCAATGAGATATGACATTGATTTAAAATAAAATAGTCATCTTATAATAAGCATGCATTTATTATAAAATCATCTTATCATCGTATGTTATAATAGCCCTATGTATTACATATTCAAATATTATATTTAAAACATGTTTTATTATAAATTCACCCTTTTGAGGGATAGCACTGGCATAAAGTGCATCCTAATTTAAACTACAACTAGATATAAAAGTTAAATATTTGTAAATGGAGTTCTAAATCTTCAGGCTCAGTTAAACTATTCATTTGATAACTATATTCTTCTGACCTTTTTAAAATTGTAGTCAGCACTGTTGCAGAGAAAATCGTAGCTAAGAGATGATGCGCTGTAAAAACATGGGAACATTCAAAAGAAGTGAATATACCTAGAAAAAATTATGCTTGAAACATTTTCATTTATTTCAAGGATTTTAAATGAAAGCATAGAAACACATTCCCCCTAAGGCTTTAAACCGCATAGCCTGGATGGTTTCAATTCCCAAAAGGTCTATTTCTTGAATGGCTTTTACATGTAAGCAGAACAACCTTCTGCAATTGACTTCAAATATGTTTCTGTATGCCTCATAGGAACAGAGATGAGAAAAAAATGTTATGTCCCATGAATACTGGAGACCAGCATTTGTGTATTTAAAGTGATTTTTAAAGACAATGTCTACAAAGCACAGTATGAATTGATAATTTGGCAAATGTCTAGTCAATGTAATCAAAAACAAAGCCAAAATTCAGGATGAAATGCTAGCTTAGAAACTTGTGTGTGATAATTGCCAGGCTGCTTCTTGACCTTGTGCTGCGTAGATTGGATCACAATCTTGAAACTTTTAAAGATTTACTTCTCATGGGCTCTGCTCTCAGGAAGATGGAGGAGATTCACGTTTCTCTGTTCTTCCAACTAAGTAATCCTAAAAACTTCAGCACTATGTATAAAGCAAACATAGACTTTTGAAGGGGGAGAGAAAAAGGCAGATTGGATGGGAAGTTTGAGATCCATGTTATGACATGGCGGTATGTCCCTCAGTTTTCTTTCTGCTTCATACATCTCAGACTTGGAGGCAAAGACGTCAGCCCTCAGGAAACAATGGCAGTCACAACCAGTAAGTTCCTCAGCAAAGGCCTTTTTCTAGCCAAAGAAATAAGAAGTGAGCAGCCTAAAAGGACAGAAAAACTTTCAGACAGTAATTGCTTTCTTATTGCCAAACACCACAAGCATTTTTTTTTTTTAAGATTTTATTTATTTGTCAGAGAGAGGAGAGCGAGCGAGCACAGGCAGACAGAATGGCAGGCAGAGGCAGAGGGAGAAGCAGGCTCGCTGCCAAGCAAGGAGCCCGATGTGGGACTCGATCCCAGGACGCTGGGATCATGACCTGAGCCGAAGGCAGCTGCTTAACCAACTGAGCCACCCAGGCGTCCCCACAAGCATTTTTTTTAAATTTTTTTAAACCATGACACCACCTCAGCCTGTTGTCAGAGCTGTGTAGGAAGCCTAGACTTCAGCTCCTGCCAGTTATAACAAAGCACCTATGAAAGCTAATTTTATCAACGTGACTGGCCATGGGTGCCCAGACATTTGGTCAAGTATTATCCTGGGTGTATCTGGTCTGTGAGGTTGTTTCTGGATGATCTTCCTATTTGAATTGGTGGACTGTGTAAAGCACGATGCTCTCCCCAATGTGAATGGCCTCATTCATCCAGCAGAAAGCCTGAACAGAACAAAAAGCCCGACCTTCCTGTGAGTAAGAGGGACCGTCTCCTGCCTGACTGATTTCGAGCTACAACATCAGTTTCTTCCTGCCTTCAGACTCACACTAGAACATGGACTTCTCCTGGGTCACAAGTCTGCCTGTCTTTGAACAGTAAATACGCCATCAACTCTCTTGGTTCTCAGGTCCTCAGGTCCTCGGACTCAGATTGGAACTACATCATTGGCTCTTTTGGGTCTCCAGCTTGTTGACTCTAAAACTTGAGACTTCTTAACCTCTATTACTATATGAGCCAATGTCTTATCATAAATCTCTTCACACACACACACACACACACACACACACACACACATTTGTTATATATGAGATATACTGAGGAAATATGGATATATATATATATATATATATATCCATATTTGTATATATTGGTTTATATACCAATTGGTATTGGTTATGTTTCTCTGGAGAATCCTGACTAATATATCACCCCAAACCCTCCTGTCCACAGTAGAGTGATGTCAGAAAAAAACAATTAGGGAGTCAGGACTTTTATTCCCACAAGGCCTATGGTATCAGTGGATGTGACAAGGGGAGTCTGGATTTACACCACCACCAGGCAATAACAAGTTGTACCTTCTACTCCCCTCTGAGGCAGTGTAAGAGAAGATCTTGTGCAGAGTCAGAGCTTTCAATATCACCACCCAGAAATGAGGCCACTTTCTAACTGTGGTGTCAGTGGTAACCATGGATCAGTAATGAGACACTCTTACTCTCCCAGCCAGAGATTTTATTGGAGATCTAGTGAGAGCCAGAAATCCTACACACACCAAGTAGTAATGAGGAGCCTTATCCTCAGATATCAGTGGATCCTGACCGAGGAACCAAAAAAGTGGTGGTAGGGGCACTTTGTGTCAAAGTGTCAATAAAAAAATCACTTGTCTTATCAAGAATCAGAAAGATATGACTAAATTTAAAACAAAGACAGGGAATTGATGTCAACACCGAGATGAAAGAGATTTTAGAATTATCTGACAAAGATTTTAAAGCAGCTGCCTTAAATATTCTTCAAAGAGAAATTTGAAACATGCTTAAAACAAAACATTGAACGTAAGAATATAAATAAAAAGTTGAGCAAAGAAAGACAACATATAAAGAAGAACCCAGTGAAAATGTTAAAGTTGAAAAAGGAGAGATTAAAAAACATATGAGCTCATGTGAACAATGAAGAAAATAAAAGAAAGAATCAGTAAAATTAAATAAAGAATGATGACAATTTCCCAGTTAATGAATGGAAAGAAAATAGAACTAAAAAATAAATGACCAGAGACTCTGAAACATAGGGAACTATGAAAAAGATTTAAAAATTCATGTCATTGAAGTTGTGATGGGAAAGAAAAAAGGTAAGTCTGAAAAAGCACTTTAAAAACTAATAACTGAAATGTTCACAAATTTGGCAAATGATATTAATGTACAGATACAAGAAGCAAAGTTTACAGCAAATTCAGTAGCTGGAAGAAATCCACATCAAGACATGGTCATAGTCAAAGTCAAAATTTCTTAAAACTAAGAAAGGAAAAAATCTTAAAAGTAGCAAGAGAAAATAATCATATTATATGGGAACAACATTTCAAATAATACTGATTTCTCATTGGAACCATGAAGGCTAAAGAAAGTGACACATTATGTGTCATGTACAGAAGGAAAATACTACCAACCCAATATCCAATGTCCAGCATAAATATGCTTTGGGAATGAAAAGAAAGTCAAAACATTCCCAGATGAATGAAAACTAAGAAAATTTATTGCTAACAGATACACCCTAATAGAATGGCTAAACGAAGTTATCGAAACAGAAAGGAAACAATCAAAGAAAGAATCCTGGAATATCAGGAAAGAAGAAAGAAGAGAGTAAGCAAAAATATGGATAATTACAATAGACTTTCCTTCTATCAAGTCTCCTAAATTATGTTTGAAGCAAAAAATAATAGCACCATCCAATTTGGTTCTAAATATATGTAGAGAATATATTAAATCAACTTTATCATAAACAAAAAATAAGGAGATATAATTTTCTACACATGACTTGAAGTTGAAAAGTAATGATCTTAGTGACAGTTATAAATTATAACAATAAAAATTGTATTTGTACAAAAAAAATCCAGAGCAACCATTAAGCAAGTTATACAAAGAGATACACTTAAAAATAGTAGAGATAAATCAAAATGGAATTCTAAAATCTAAATGTTCACAGTACCCTACAGAAAGTCAGGGAAAAGTAAACAGGAGGTGAAAGATATGTATAGTAGAAATAATAAGATATTGATGAATGAAATTGATGAAGACAAAAATAAATGGAAAAATGACCTGTGTTCACGGATCAGATGAAGGTATATTGTTAAAATGTCCATACCACCCAAAACCTCTTCTAGATTCAGTGAAATCTCTACCACAATTTTAATGGCATTTTTTTTTAAGAAATAGTAAGATTAATCCTAAAATTTATATGGAACCACCTTAAATAGCCTAAGCTATTGCAGGAAAAACAAAGCTGGAGGCATTACACTTCTTGACTTCAAACTCTATTACAAAGGTATAATAATAAATAAAAATGTGATACTGACATGAAAACAGATGAGTAGATCAATGGAACAGAATCAAGAGCCCAGAAGTAAACCCTAGTGTATACAGTAAATTAATATTTGACAAGGGAACCAAGAACACTCAAAGGGAAAAAGATAGTGTCTTCAATAAGTGATGCTGGGAAACTAGAATAACATACAAAAGAATGAAATTTGACCTCCATCTTACACCACTCACAAAAATAAACTCAAGATTAATTAAAAGTTAAACATAAGACCTGAAACCATAAGACCCCTAGAAAAAAACAGGGAGGAAGTTCCTAACATTGGTCTTGGCGATGATTTTTTGGATTTGATGCCAAAAGCACAAGTAACAAAAGCAAAAATAAATATATGGAACTATATCCAACTGAAAAGCTTATGCACTGCAAAACAATCAACAAAATGAAAAGATGACCTCTGAAATGGGAAAAAAAAATTGCAAACCATCTACTGATAAAGAGATCGTATCCAAAATGTCTTAGAAAAAAATACATAAGGAACCTCATACAACTCAATACAAAAAAGAAAAATCTGATTTAAAAACAGGCAGAGTACCTGAATAGACATTTTTGCAAATAGGACATATAATAGGTACATGAGAAAGTGTTCAACATCACTAATCATCAGGGAAATGTAAATCAAAATCACAATGAGATATCACTTGAGACCTATTAGAAATGGCTATTATCAAAAGATAGGAGATAACCGGTTTTGATGAGAATGGGGAGAAAAGAGAACTTTTTGCACACTGTTGTTGGGAATGGAGTTTCCTCCAAAAATTAAAAATAGAACTACCATATGATCTACCAATCCCCCTTCTGGGTATATATCTAATGGAAATGGAATCATTCTCATGAAGAGGTATTTGTAACCTATGTTCATTGAAGTACTATTTACAATGCAAGATATTAAAACAAACTGTGCCTGTCTGCAGAGGAATGGTAAAAAGATGTGATATGCTGTGTGTGTGTGTGTGTGTGTGTGAATATATATATGATGGAATATTTTTCAGCCTGAGAAATAAAGAAATCCTGCCATTAACAGCAACATGGATGGAACTTGAGGGCATTATACTAAGTGAAATAAGTCAGTCAGAGAAAGACAAATATTGTATAATCTCACTCACATGTGAAATCTAAAAAGACCAAACTCACAGTAACAGGATAGAATTGTCATTACTAGGGGCTGAGAATTGGGGGAAGTGTTGGTCAAAGGATACAAGTTTCCAGTAATAATATGAATAAGTTCTGGGGATCTAATGTACAGCATGGTGACTATAGTTAACAATAATGTAGTATATACCTGAAAGGTGCTAAGAGATTAGATTGTATATGTTTCCAACACACACACACACACACACAGAATAATTACATTGAGGTGATAGAGCTGTTAACCAACCCTACTGTGGAAATTATTTCCCCATATATACTGTATCAAATTATCATGTTGTATTCCTTAAACTTATACAATGTCATACAATAATTATACCTCAATATTGCTGGGAAAAATAACAAATGAAAGGGTCTTTTTCATTATGTTGAGAAAAAACAAAATGTATATTTTTCTATCAGAATAGTTTTAATAAAGAGGCAGATTTTAGAAACCTGAAGGTTATAATCTGATGCTGATAATTTTCTTACAATGATAGCATAGTTTTGAAGGATGGCAATACGTATTCCAATACAGTTTTTCAAAAATTGGTATATTATAACCAGGAAGCTCATTATGATAATATAATAATTGTAATTGGTAGGAAATTGTGATTAACACCTTGCTTTTTTAAAACTTCTTCAGAGTGTGTCTAAATTGTACTAATTTGTTTTGAAAGAAAAATTTAATGTGTGAGATCTGTGGAAAGATGATGGTGATTCTTGCCTAAGGAAATTAAATTGTGATCAAGTAATTTACTACATATCATAGAATCCCAAGTCCTTATAATCTAAATTTAAAATACATATTGCACAAGGTAATAAAGATAAAGAATATATGTATGTTAAAGGCAATTTGGCTACAGTATAATTTATATAAATTCTATTTATATAATTATATAAATTCTATTTATAAAATTATATAAATTCTATTTATAAAATTATATAAATTCTATTTATAATTTATATAAATTCTATTTATAATTTATATAAATTCTATGTCCTCTGTAAATCAGATTATTGACAAGAGAAATTTCTTTCAGTTGGAATATATCTATGTGTGTACATATGTATGTGTATATGTATACATGCACATATATATACACACATATACACAAATATATGTATTTCAAATATATGTATTTGAAAATAAAAGACATAAAATTATTCATGTTTTCAGTGG
The DNA here is from genome assembly GCF_902655055.1 of Lutra lutra. NCBI lineage: Eukaryota > Metazoa > Chordata > Mammalia > Carnivora > Mustelidae > Lutra > Lutra lutra. Next base: position 190,682,611 of record NC_062279.1, read on the forward strand.
CTATCTGCAGTTAATATCTATTACTATAATTAGCTAAAGCATTCATAAAGAAATAAAGTGAGCTAAAATTAAATACATAGCCCAGAACTGTTTAATCTTATTATGAAGAACAAAGAAACAATTTTTCTAATATAATATAACTACTCAGAGTAGGTGACACTTAACACACATAGGTATTATGTTGGACAAACCTTTTGCCCTTCCCTTTCTGTATTATGTGAAGCTCAAAGAAAGGACACTTACTAAGCTTTAGAAGTAACACACACTGAAAATAGGACAGGAATTCACAAAATAGAACCACTGACCAAAGAGACATTTTGTTCGTTTCATGTCCCTATTTTATTCCCACATTTATTTCCATTTATTTTAAAGCGTCTCTCCTTGTTGTTTTGTCCTTTTACTTGGCTAACTGAATCATCAAGGAGGATTAATGTGACTTTCAACCACCATGGACTTCTTTTTCCTTTTTCTCAGCACTCTTCTTACCCACCCAGGCCAAAGTTCCTTTGAAGTCAATGGGAAGTCCACATCAGAGGTGATTAGTAGGGTTCAGAGCAAACCAGAATAGCTTCCTCACAAAGCGTTGTACCTTTCCACAAATATCTCCAGCCTGGAGTGTCACAACTCTTTTCTAAAAATCCAAGTTACTTACTTATTCAATCGAGCTCACTTTTAGTCCCTGTGCCTTAGATCTGAGTCAGGTTGTTTGTTTGACTGCTTGGGACAAATATCTCTTTGGGTTGCATACTGAACCATGAACTTTTCCTCTCTCAGGACTTCTCCCATAGTGTGCAACGATCTCTGTGTGTCATTCTTCACAGAATGCTGCAGAGGACCTGAAAAATTATAACAGAGTGAAATGGGAAAGGTAGCTGCTGACAGGACAGAAATGATGAGACGGATACGTTTTGAGACAGCTGCTGCTCCCTGACAGCTGACTGAAAGCCAGTGAGGCAAAGCACCACTGCCAACACCAAAGAAAAGTCTGGCAGAGGGGTGAAGCACATGTCATAATTATGGGAAATAGAGAAACATTTGCAACAGGTAGAGGACCAGCTACGTTCCACATCTGCCTCTGCTCCTAGCCCCTACATACCTTTGGGCAAGACAAAGCACCTCTTGGAAAATATTTCTTAATGAAAGGAGTTTGAAGAAGAAATTTGGTTCCTTCCAGAATCTCATCATGAGAAATGTCACAGAATTTACTCATCCAAATGTTTTTATCATTATCACCAATGCTGGAGACTAGTTGGGATTTAAGGTACAAGAAACAAAGTAATCCACAAAGGCATTACATATAAAGAGAAAAACAGGATATAAGACAGAAATAAATCAAATGTCATGTCTTCAGAAAAGTCACTAACATGAAAATAAAAACTGGGAAGTCGAGTAGCTGTAGCTAGCATAATGTCATGCACAAAAAGATCCTGATTTTGGATGGAAATGTCTTCTTGTACCTCACATATCATTCTGTCATATGTAGCTACTTGTTATTTTGATCTCAGTAAAGATAGTAAGAAAAAAAAAAACTTGCTGCCAACCTTTTCATAATGTTTTGATATCTTTTTGTAGGCAAAACAGATACATGATTCTAAGTATTTTTCTTATCATTCTTTATGACTATTTGAATTTCTAATTACTTATGAGTGTGACACCTGTGATCCCTGAATTCTTCAATATCCAATATACCTTTGCATGGCCTACAAGGCAGATATAACATATCAAAACCATAGAGCTGCAAATGTTAGAAAATCCATTAAATATATATATATATTTCTTTTTTCTTTTTGCTAGTATATGAAACCTCAGCAGGCACATGAATTTCATGGAAAAAAAGCCAGCACTGAAGTAATTGAAGGAAGCCCAGCATCCAACAAAGGCTAAGGGATAAGAACAAATTAAGTCTATTTTGATTATGAACAAACTAACTTATTCAGTGCAAGACAAATTCCAGAGATATTTTATTTCATGAACAACATTAATTCAAACAAAATCCATAAATATGAGACAAGTTTGTAGAAAATAAAAAAATTTAGAAAACAGTATTTAATTTGGAGGAAAAATAGATAAGGGAGAAGAAAAATCCATCTGGCCTAAAATATGGTAAAACTTTCCATAACCAAATTAACACAGCACTTTTAAGAAATTCCAGTTATTTGATAATGAGCATGACATGAAGAATAGTTCTCAGCAAATGAGATATTACTTTCTGTTGCAAATTTTTTCCTCAGAAAAATAATTGGTTTCTTAGTCAATGCCTTTCCAAACAGTAATTAATGAGAGCCACTGACAGTGGAGTTCGGAGAAAACAATACTCACGGGTTAACTGTGAGAGAAATTAGTTCACTATCTCAGCTTATGGAATAAATTGTTAGTTACTTGTAAAAAGGATGAATAGAAGAGAAAGCATATGTATTTCTCAGTATGACATCATCCTTATTTTGGCCTATCTAAACAGGAAGTAGAACCAGGACGTAAGCATATTCCATTTATACATTAATAGAATGAGTTATATAATGAAGAAAAAATTAATGCACTGTAAGTACAGTTGGCTGATTCTAAGTAATTGTTAGTTGCAAAGGCAAATCAGAATTACCTTCAAAATTTATTTCTAAAATTATGTTACGTATTTGCTCCACTTTATATATTAAGAAATATGTTTGCAGATTCTGAAAAGTCTATTCTTTCTAATTTAAGGGATCCATCTGTTTCATTGAATTATCAATAGACACTGTATTAATAAGACTCTAAGATAAATTTGAAGCTTTGAGGAGAAAAATATTTCAACATATATCATGTCTACTATTTTTAAAAATATGAATACTTAAAAATATAAAAGGGGAATGTAAAATATACTTGAAATATATTGATTTATTAAGTCCCTACCTGCTGGGAATAAAAGATAAGTAGAAAGAAACTAAATAAATAACAAATGGCTAATTTTAAATTGTTGAGTGTTTTGCTCCCAAGTCAATCAACACACCTCAGTGATAAGAATATTTACAATTCAAAAAAAATTTCAAAAAAAAAAAGAATATTTGCAATTCAGTCAGAAACATGGTAGAAAGATATAAATAAGCTATTGTCATCTTTTGGCTACAGTAAAATTACATGATTTATTTTAAATTAATTAATTATGTAGTGACAATTTCCTAGGTATCTTCTTAAATGTGTCCTCAAATTTTATCCCCATTATACAAGTGAGGAAACTAAAACAGAAATAAGTTGAGTAAAAAGAGAGATACTACTTATTATACTAATTATAAATTAACATGCTCTGCCAGATGTATCACATTTTATCATTATTTTGAAGGTTCACATAATCTTCTTTTTCAATAGGAAGTCAATTTCATAGTTAAGGAATTTGGATAGAAACAAGAAATTTACCAATACTGATAGTTTAAACAAGAACTTCTTAGCTTAAAATTGAGAACAAAAGAAGTTTTTCATTTAAAAAAAATTGTGGCAAAGAAAGAAATTACAATTTTTTTTTTCCTTATGAAGAAAGAAGAAATTAGTAACAGTCAGAAGAAAGAGAGAGAGTGGAGCAGAAAGGTAGGAAGGAAAGATGGAAGAAGTGGAGAAGAGAAATAAGAAAGAAGGAAGGAAAGGGTCATTATTCTGTTGGATTTCTTTCAATAGGTTTTATTTTAATTATCAAATAAGTATTTAAGGCTGATTACCTTGTGCATCAGTAAACTGATTTCTTGGATACTTTTTTATTTTTTTAAGATTATTTATTTATTTATTTGTCAGAGAGAGAGAGAGAGAGAGAGAGAGAGAGAGGAGAGAGCATAAGCAAGTGGAGTGACAGGCAAGGCAGCCAGAGGGAAAAGCAGACTCCCTGCAGAGGAGGCAGTCCAGTGTGGGACTCAGTCCCCGGACCGTGGGATCATGACCTGAGCCGAAGCAGACACCCAAATGACTGAGCCACCCAGGCATCCCTCTTGGATACATTTTATAAATGTGAAAAAAAATTGTAAGTAAGTAAGTAAGTAAGATATTAGCAAAAGCCAACATGAAATGTTAATTCTCTATTTTTGGGGAAAAAAAAAAGAACTATAAAACATGTGATAACTATAGGAGAATTCTGTATAAACAAGGTACACTAACGTTAGAAAATGTTTCCAATGATGGGCACCCGTCTCTGAAGCAGAACATCTTTGTTAGAGGAAATGTAATGATCTTCAAGAAAGATTATAATTGCACCATAAGCAAATGTAAGTGCAAATATCCACCATTTAGGGGTTGTCCAACATTGAGGGATGACTTTCCTACTTCCTACAATGACATTCATGGGCTAGCAGCTACTCTGTTTATGTGACAGATCCTTGAATTACTTGGTCACCCATCAGTGGACCAAGGGTGGCGACAGAATCATCTATAGGATAGCAGTTTCATGACTCAGCCTAGGGTAATCAATAATGAAAGGTGCTGACGACTCAAATGTCAACCCCCAATTTTTTCCTTGTGCTAAAGCAAAACCCTAGGAGATCCTGAATAAGTTTGCTCCCATGAGAAAGTAACAGTGGTTTCCTCAATAATATAGAGTATAATAATATAGTCCAAAGAAATTTACCTTCCATAAAAACAAAGCAATATTCTTCCAGTGTCCTGTGGAGAGTGTTTCCTCTAAACTTGGTCCTGGCATGTGCCTGGGTTGCCTCTCTAAAAAAGGATAATCCTCCTCATAGAGCTTTGAAGCAGTACCTCTTAGCACAGAAAGTAGTTTTGTGTTTTTTTTTTAATTGAGATCCTGTCTGTATGTGCACCCTCTTTCATTTTATTTATATATCTAGCTGTACATGTAAAACTGGACAATGAATTATTTCATTTTTTAATATAGATGAAAGAAAAATAAGTATCTTCATGGGACTGGTAGCTAAAGAGTTGGATATAAAAGCTTTTGTGTTAGCTAATGTTTGATGAGAGAAGGAGAAGCACTCTCAATGGTATAGACTGAAATGTGTTATAATGATCAGATCTTGTGCATTTGTGGAAGCAGGTTCAGCGGTCTAGTGGCTATGGCCTCTGCTTCTGGTTTGAGGTCTGAATTCAGTTTTACAGGTTGGAAAGGAAAGGCAAATGCATACTTGGGGAGAGAGCAAAGACTAAGTTGAAGCCTTATCTGTCTCCTACCTCCTCCAGCCTTTAGGATAAGAGGGATTGCTTGCAGGAGAACCTGGCCCTCTTCACTATGGAACTGGACACCTACTGGCTCAGGATTTGGGAAGTTGAAAGAGGAGATCCAAAGGGAAGAGAATGAGCTTTCAGGTCTGACCGCTGGCCCCAAACAACTAGTTAACCCAACAGATGAGTAATGTATGGAAGAAGCAGTAGCCCCTAGCTCTATGCAAACTTCAAAGCATAAAATACATACATGCATACATACATACATACATACATACAAAATGGGGCTGCTTCTCCTCCTACACAAATTTCTCTTATGGCCAACCTAATTTGACAGCATTTCATGAAGGAAATCTGTGAAACAGAGCTCTAATTTAGCTAAATTGACACAGTAAAAAGCCACCATAGGTTTCACTGTAGAAAGCAAATGAAAACACAGGCATAAGCCTTTTTTTTTTTTTAATCTATGTAATTTCTTTTCAGTGTAACAGAATTCATTGTTTATGCACCACACCCAGTGCTCCATGCAATATGTGCCCTCCATAATACCCACCACCAGGCTCACCCAACCTCCCACCCCCCACCCCTTCAAAACCCTCAGATTGTTTTTCAGAGCCTTTTTATGCATCTTAACTGTGAAGATAGATAAGAGGTTTCCTAAGACTGTCCACAAGCTGTCTCAGGTTGTAAAGAAGTCTCTGTAGGCTTTAGTCATAATAAGAGGGCCTGAATAATCTGCCCCATCCAGAAGAGGACATCTGATGCCCACAATGGAAAATAAGCCAGAAGAAACAAAAAAGCTTTGTAAAAATTGTACATGCTCAAATGGTCCCTTTACACTTGCACAAATAAATGAGTATTGGAAGATCTCAATAGACACAAATATGTGTATGTATGTGTGTGTATGTGTGTGTGTGTATGTATATATCTGTGTGTATATATATCTGATATATATAATTTTGAATAATCTATTTTTAAATAGTTGATGATATATAAGTACCATCATCCATGATAGTTCAGAGCCTCTGAGCTCAAACTTACATTTGATCAGCAAAGATCTTTAATGATCACATTAAATAAGTTGTAGTCCCTTCCCATACTTAATTTTGCAGGAAATAAGTGAAAGCTTTACATTTTGGTGTAACAACTCCATTTGAATTTCAGGAATACACTTATTTTTTATTCAGAGAGAACAGTTATAAATATTGTTAATATTTATCTCATGCCATTATAAGTACATATGTTTTCATATATGAACTATGTAGTTCAGAGAACGAAGTGCTTGCTATACTGTGAAATGTCTCATTTTAATCCAATATATAGTATATGTGAGTTGCCATAAGAATATTGATTTGAACACAAATCTCTGTGTTGACGGCCTTATCAAGTGCTTTTGTGAATAACTTGCAGTAGACTGGCTTTTATTATAACCAAGTATGGGCATGAATAAATAATTCTGAAATCTACCTCTCTATCATCTGTCTCCTTCATTTATCTGTAAGAGCCATGTTTTATTCAAAACTGATCCTTGGGGGACAGCTGGGTGGCTCACTTGGTTGAGTGTCTGACTCTTGATATCGGCTCAGGTAATGACCTCAGGGTCCTGAGATGGAGCCTGCTTAAAATTCTCTGTCTCCCTCTGCCCTTCCCCATGCTTGTTTGTACACATGCCTCTCTCTCTCTCTCTAAAATAAATAAATAAATCTTAAAAAAAAAAAACAGATCCTTAGGATTTTAGCACTAAGATCCTCCATAAGATTCAATCAGGGTATAATATGTTATACTCTAGCATCTCACTCCTAGAGTATCCACTTAGTGATTATAGAAGTGCCTTTGAGCCTGATGGGGATGCTATTGAAAAGAAAAGGAGCATTGAAAAGCAAGATGTGAGAAGAAATTAAGTAAGGAAAGAAAAGAAGTGAAAAGAAAAATAAGAAAAGGAGAGGGGGCACCCAGGTGGCTAAGTCAGTTAAGTGTCCAGCCCTTGATTTCAGTCCAGGTCACGACTTCAGTGTCCTGGGATTCAGCATCATGTCAGGCTCTCCAATCAATAAGGAGTCTGCTTAAGGATTCTCTTCCACTGCCCCTCCCCCCCCACTCTCTCTCTCAAATAAATGAATACATCTTTAAATAGAAGAGAAACATTAGCTTTCATTTGTTGACTAGTCATCAAGGAATAGTGTTAAATTTTTGTCTGTCACTGTCTCTTTCTTTCAGACACACATACATAACACACACACTCACCTCACACATGCACACCAAAAAACAACATTTAAAAAAAAAGTCTTAATAAGCACTGTAATAAACTGCACAGTCTATAAACAAAACAAAGATTAAAAAACAGAGAACACATAGGATAATTATGGGAGCTTCTATCTCCTTTAACCCCCATCCCACCAGAATTCTTGTTCCCACTCTATGGCTGACAAATAATTATCCATTGTCATAACTAGACTTGTCTGTCTTCTCTTTGAAGCTTTCCCTAACCCTACTGAATTGGTCATCCTTATTTTGTGTGGTCTAATTATTTGGGACAATCTAAACAATCTTTGTAATAATTAGTGCTAGTAACTATAATGGATACTTTATCAATGAAAGATATAATAGGTACAATATTATGTTATATATTATATAATATGTAGATACCATAATGGACACAAGTTGAGTTTGAGACTGTCTATAAGAATATATTTGAAGGCAGTTGTAGCTTGAGCTACAATTATGAGCTTCAGACTCAGAAGAGTAGTTTTGTTTAATTTTCATAGTAAATATTTATTTTTTCATTTTTAAAAATATTTTATTTTTTATTTGAGAGAGAGAGAGCACAAGTGGTGGGGAGGGACAGAGGGAGAGGGAGCCGCAAACTCCCCACTGAGCAGGGAGCCCTACATGGGGCTCCATCCCTGGGATCACGACCCAATCCAGTGTCAGACACTTAGCTGACTGAGCCACCCAGGTGCCCCATAGCAAATCTTTAAAACAAATGTCTTTTCACCTTGTTTATAAAGTTGAAGCCTACAGAAATCATCTTTAATAAAAAGTCTTAAAAACAATGAGTTTGACCCCAGGTATTTACAATGTTAATACAACCATTTTTCACTGAATTGCAATCATCTGCATAACAACTGTATTCTCTATTTGTTTAGAACACCCAGTAGAGGGCCTGACTCCTATAAATACCTTGTACATATTTCTTATGCCTCCAAAGTTAATATGTACCAATGTGGTTCTTTCAGTTGTCTTTAGTTGTTGCCTATCCTGATTGCTCAGTTCAGCTACTTTCCCAGTTTTAGAGAAATTCGAATTCACTTCTAGATGCACCATTTCTTCACCCTATACCAATATCATACTAAGCCCTCATTGATAAGTGGAAATAAATGAGGGACAATTTAATGTATGTTTATTGCATATTTAATTATTTTTTCAGAGACTTGATGACTTTAATAGACTGAAAGTTTTGTTATATCAAACATTTCCTATAGGTTAAATAAAATGCTCATATGTCTATTAGTTAAAATATTTGCAGCCAACCCATTAAGTAGCATAAGTGAGGTTTTGCTTAACTGAATCATTAAGAATCTTAGAAAAGGAGATACAGATATTAATTTTGGGTGGGGTCAGAAAGGAAAGCCTACTGGAGAACCTGGGTGCTCAGTTGGTTAAGCATCTGTTTTATGCTCAGGTCATGATCTGAGGACCCTGGGATAGAGCCCTGCTTTTGGCTCCCTGTTCAGCGGGGAGCCTGCTTCTCCCTCTCCCTTTGCCCCCTCCCCCTGCTTCTGTTCTAACTTGCTCTGCTCTCTCTCTCAAACAAATATATAAATCTTTAAAAAAAAAAAAAAGATGAAATAAAAGAAAGGAAAGCCTACTGCTTATAGCATTTCTTGACTTGTTTAAGAAAAAGAAAAGGCAGGTAACTGAGTTCCGTCTTTATAGAGAAAGAATGAGTGGAGAAGAAAATAATACGTAATAGATGCAACTGATTTGTATGACTGTCAGGTTAAATTTAAAGTTTGGCAATATCTCAATCTACTGATGGGAACTCCGTTGTTTAGCTCTTTCCAAAAATCCTTGATCACAATAATAAACAGGTACATAATAACCCTACAGGGTTAGTCGAAGCTTCTGGTAAAGTGTTTAGAAACACACATTTAACAAATGTACCTGTTAATTCTTGTGGTCATGCACATTTAAGAAATGCAGACACACTGGACTTCTAAATAGAAAAATATAATATAGATTCTTAGCTCTCCTATTAATTATCTATATGACTTTATATATAAATTTTCTTTAGTTAAACTTAGCAAAATTTTAATGAGTGTTTATTAAGTTTAAAAAGGGTTTTATACTTGATGCTTCAGTTGAATATCTTATTTTATCAAGTAACAGTTTTAAAAGAGATGCTTCCAAATGTCTTTTGTAGTTTTAAAATGTTGGCACCATAAAACAGGCCCATTTGTTTTTTTGTTTATCTGATGTGTTATTTTTAAGAGATTTATGGGAACATAGTTTAATTAGAAAATGCTAACATGAAAGGGTTATATTAGCAGAAGTTTAAGCACATTGAGATTATCTCAATAGCTTTCTGACATACACAATTTCAGACACTAACAAACTAATCAAATGAGATACAGCTATGATTACATGAGTCACTTATACTCAGAGTGAGAATTTTTTCTTTTTTTTACATAATGGTATAAAAATATCAATGAGAATAAAATATATGTATTTGACTTTGCTGAATCAGTTTTGTGACAATCTGGATTAACTATTTTTAGAATACAATTAAACTAATTTATAAAGTTAATTTGTACTAATCTCCTTATAAAGTACATAGCTAAAATTTAAATCACAAAATATTTATATTGCCTCCAATATATAACTTATTAATCTTAATATAATTTTTAAAGCATGCTGAAACATATCCTCAATATAAATTAGTTGTTAAAATATATTCACAGTAAAAATATTCACTAATTCAACTAAGAAACAACTTGGGCACCAACATTATGAGAGGAATTTCAAATGATATATGAAAAGGTATATTTCATCTTAAAGATGAACTATAATGTGGCTATATTCCATTTTCATCTTGCTGAAAGGGAAGACATTGTACCTTAATTTTATTAGTCATAAAGATGTAATGATTAACACAGTAATCAAATTTGCAGTATTAATGCACTGGAAGACACTGAAATGACAGTAGTTTGGAGGAGTGGTAAACTGAATAAATTAAGAACTATTAAATGTTATGCAACAAAGGTGGAACAATCCTATATAATATAGCACGAAAACATCAAGATAATTATTTATTATTCAAGAAAGTAAATATTTTCAATTGTTGGCCAACAGAAACAGTCCTGTATGATATATTTATGTGTGTGTGTATACGAACAATATAGTGATTTTATTTTTATAAGCTAACGTTATGCTTATTTTAAAAATTTTCCAAGTATGATACTGTAGTTAAGAACTGCTCAGCAACAGGGGTGCCTGGGTGGTGCAGTTGCTTAAACATCTTACTTTTGGTTTCAGGTTAGGTCACGAGATCAAGCCAGAGTTAGGTTCTACCCTGAGCCTAAAGTCCGCTTTCTCTGGCTCTCCACTGCGTGCAAGCACGTGTGCGAACATGTACTCTTTCTCCCTAAAATAAATAAACAAATCTTTAAAAAAGAACTTCATGGCAACATATGAGAGTGCCCACACAATGTAAGGAGTTCCTATTGTCTGTCTTACCTGTTACTTTAATTTATATTTTCCTTACAGATACAAAAGATGAAAACCTTTCCTTAAATTTCATAGTAAATTTCTTATTTTTGATTTTTCGAATTTTTCTCCAGACTGTATTTTTTGCAGTTATTTCTTAGGGTATAATAAAAGTAAGAATTTGTAACTTTACTTCATATAGGTTGCAAATATTTGGAACATTCATCATTTTCCTTTTGAATCAGCATAATGTATATTTTGTCGTACTTGTACATTTTTTTCTACTACTGAACATGCATACCTTTCCTCTAATACCATGGGGTGCCTCTCTAATGTGGGGGGTGATTAACATCCCATGTTTTTTCAAGTATTAGAATATTTTCTCTAAAATTTTTGTTATTAATTAATTTATTTATTTACTTAGTATTTAAATCTCTGATATACTGGGAATTGTCCATTTATAGCAGTAGAATAAAAAACAGAAAATGTGTGTTTGCTTTCAGATGGATTATCAATTAAGATGAGATCATTACAACCCCTTTCCTCACTGAATTGAAATGCAAACATTTTTATATTAAATTTTATGGAGTATGTATCCTCTTACATTGATCTAATTCACTATTCCTGTGACAATATCATATTATAATTACAGTGCTTTTATAGAAAAATTCAATATCTTGTCAAATCAGTCCTTCATGATTCTTTCTTTTCATATTTTATTGTTTATGCAACTATAAACTTCCTTATTAATATTAGAATCTAGAAAACTATCTTCAGGGATTATCAATGGAATTTCATTACATTTATATATTATTTTTGAAGGATTATTTTCTTCTTGAAATAAATTTAATTAAAATTAAATCTTCTGGGGGGAGGAGTCAAGATGGCGGAGAAGTAGCAGGCTGAGACTAATTCAGGTAGCGGGAGATCAGCTAGATAGCTTATCTAAAGATTGCAAACACCTACAAATCCAACGGGAGATCGAAGAGAAGAAGAACAGCAACTCTAGAAACAGAAAATCAACCACTTTCTGCAAGGTAGGACTGGCGGAGAAGTGAATCCAAAGCGACGGGAAGATAGACCGCGGGGGGAGGGGCTGGCTCCCTGCGAGCGGTGGAGCAACGGAGCACAAAATTGGGACTTTTAAAAGTCTGTTCCACTGAGGGACATCGCTCCAGAGGCTTAACTGGGGTGAAGCCCATGTGGGGTCAGTGTGGCCTCAGGTCCCGCAGGGTCACAGAAGGATCGGGGGTGTCTGAGTGTCGCAGAGCTCACAGGTATTAGAACGGGGAAGCCGGCTGCAGAGACAGAGCCGAGGAGTGACTCTCAGCTCGGGGTTACCTTGAACCGGTCGCAGGCTCGGTCAGCTCGGAGCACGGCCGGAGGCCAGGGTGGCGGGAGTCATTGGGCGCTGTTCTCTGGGGGCGCACTGAGGAGTGGGGCCCCGGGCTCTCGGCTCCTCCGGGCCAGAGACCGGGAGGCCGCCATCTTCATTCCTGTCCTCCGGAACTCTACTATGGAAAGCGCTCAGGGAACAAAAGCTCCGGAAAGCAAACCCGAGCGGATTACTCAGCCCGGCCCCCAGGTAAGGGCGGTGCAACTCCGCCTGGGGCAAAGACGCTTGAGAATCACTACAACAGGCCCCTCCCCCAGAAGATCAGCAAGAAACCCAGGCAGGACCAAGTTCACCTACCAAGGAGTGTAGTTTCAATACCAAGGAGAGCGGCGGAATTCCAGAGGAGGAGAAAGCAAAGCACGGAACTCATGGCTTTCTCCCCATGATTCTTTAGCCTTGCAGTTAAATTAATTTTTTTTCTTTTCTTTTTCAATTTTTTTTTCTTCTTCTGCTAAATTTTTTTAACTTTTACCCTTTTCTTTTTTAACATTTTTAAATAGTTTATCTAATATATATATATATATGTATATATATATATATACATATATATATATATTTTACTTTTTATACTTTTTCTATATTTGTTTTCTTTTTAAAATTTTTTTCTTTCTTTCTGAACCTCCTTTTATCCCCTTTCTCCCCCCCCCCCATGATATGGGATCTCTTCTGATTGGGCTAAAGCATATTTTCCTGGGGTTCTTGCCACCCTTTTAGTATTTTACTTGCTCCTTCATATACTCTTATCTGGACAAAATGACAAGGTGGAAAAATTCACCACAAAAAAAAGAACAAGAGGCAGTACCAAAGGCTAGGGACCTAATCAATACAGACATTGGTAATATGTCAGGTCCAGAGTTCAGAATGATGATTCTCAAGGTTCTAGCCGGGCTCGAAAAAGGCATGGAAGATATTAGAGAAACCCTCTCGGGAGACATAAAAGCCCTTTCTGGAGAAATAAAAGAACTAAAATCTAACCAAGTTGAAATAAAAAAAGCTATTAATGAGGTGCAAACAAAAATGGAGGCTCTGACAGCTAGGATAAATGAGGCAGAAGAAAGAATTAGCGATATAGAGGACCAAATGACAGAGAATAAAGAAGCTGAGCAAAAGAGGGACAAACAGCTACTGGACCACGAGGGGAGAATTCGAGAGATAAGTGACACCATAAGATGAAAAAACATTAGAATATTTGGGATTCCAGAAGAAAAGGAAACAGAGAGGGGAGCAGAAGGTATATTGGAGAGAATTATTGGAGAGAATTTCCCCAATATGGCAAAGGGAACAAGCATCAAAATCCAGGAGGTTCAGAGAACCCCCCTCAAGATCAATAAGAATAGGTCCATACCCCATCACCTAATAGTAAAATTGACAAGTCTTAGTGACAAAGAGAAGATCCTGAAAGCAGCCCGGGAAAAGAAGTCTGTAATGTACAATGATAAAAATATTAGATTGGCAGCAGACTTATCCGTAGAGACCTGGCAGGCCAGAAAGAGCTGGCATGATATATTCAGAGTACTAAACGAGAAAAACATGCAGCCAAGAATACTATATCCAGCTAGGCTATCATTGAAAATAGAAGGAGAGATTAAAAGCTTCCAGGACAAACAAAAACTGAAAGAATTTGCAAATACCAAACCAGCTCTACAGGAAATATTGAAAGGGGTCCTCTAAGCAAAGAGAGACCCTAAAAGTAGTAGATCAGAAAGAAACAGAGACAATATACAATAACAGTCACCTTACAGGTAATACAATGGCACTAAATTCATATCTCTCAATACTTACCCTGAATGTTAATGGGCTAAATGCCCCAATCAAAAGACACAGGGTATCAGAATGGAGAAAAAAACAAAACCCATCTATATGTTGCCTACAAGAAACTCATCTTAAACCTGAAGACACCTCCAGATTTAAAGTGAGGGGGTGGAAAAGGATTTACCATGCTAATGGACATCAGAAGAAAGCAGGAGTGGCAATCCATATATCAGATCAATTAGATTTTAAGTCAAAGACTACAATAAGAGATGAGGAAGGACACTATATCATACTCAAAGGAACTATCCAACAAGAAGACCTAACAATTTTAAATATCTATGCCCCTAACGTGGGAGCAGCCAACTATATAAACCAATTAATAACAAAATCAAAGAAACATATCGACAATAATACAATAATAGTAGGGGACTTTAACACTCCCTTCACTGAAATGGACAGATCATCCAAGCAAAAGATCAACAAGGAAATAAAGGCCTTAAATGACACACTGGACCAGATGGACATCACAGATATATTCAGAACTTTTCATCCCAAAGCAACAAAATACACATTCTTCTCTAGTGCACATGGAACATTCTCCAGAATAGATCACATTCTTGGTCCTAAATCAGGTCTCAACCATTATCAAAAGATTGGAATCATTCCCTGCATATTTTCAGACCACAATGCTCTGAAGCTAGAACTCAATCACAAGAGGAAATTTGGAAAGAACCCAAATACATGGAGACTAAACAGCATCCTTCTAAAGAATGAATGGGTCAACCAGGAAATTAAAGAAGAATTGAAAAAATTCATGGAAACAAATGATAATGAAAACACAATGGTTCAAAATCTGTGGGACACAACAAAGGCAGTCCTGAGAGGAAAATATATAGCGGTACAAGCCTTTCTCAAGAAACAAGAAAGGTCTCAGGTACACAACCTAACCCTACACCTAAAGGAGCTGGAGAAAGAACAAGATAGAAACCCTAAACGCAGCAAGAGAAGAGAAATCATAAAGATCAGAGCAGAACTCAATGAAATAGAAACCAAAAAAACAATAGAACAAATCAACGAAACTAGGAGCTGGTTCTTTGAAAGAATTAATAAGATTGATAAACCCCTGGCCAGACTTATCAAAAAGAAAAGAGAGAGGACCCAAATAAATAAAATCATGAATGAAAGAGGAGAGATCACAACGAACACCAAAGAAATACAGACAACTATAAGAACATACTATGAGCAACTCTACGCCAACAAATTGGACAATCTGGAAGAAATGGATGCATTCCTAGAGACATATAAACTACCACAACTGAACCAGGAAGAAATAGAAAGCCTCAACAGACCCATAAGCAGTAAGGAGATTGAAACAGTCATCAAAAATCTCCAAACAAACAAAAGCCCAGGGCCAGATGGCTTCCCGGGGGAATTCTACCAAACATTTAAAGAAGAACTAATTCCTATTCTCCTGAAACTGTTCCAAAAAATAGAAATGGAAGGAAAACTTCCAAACTCATTTTATGAGGCCAGCATCACCTTGATCCCAAAACCAGACAAGGATCCCATCAAAAAAGAGAACTATAGACCAATATCCTTGATGAACACAGATGCAAAAATTCTCGCCAAAATACTAGCCAATAGGATTCAACAGTACATTAAAAGGATTATTCACCACGACCAAGTGGGATTTATTCCAGGGTTGCAAGGCTAGTTCAACATCCGCAAATCAATCAATGTGATACAACACATTAATAAAAGAAAGAACAAGAACCATATGATACTCTCCATAGATGCTGAAAAAGCATTTGACAAAGTACAGCATCCCTTCCTGATCAAAACTCTTCAAAGTGTAGGGATAGAGGGCACATACCGCAATATTATCAAAGCCATCTATGAAAAACCCACCGCAAATATCATTCTCAATGGAGGAAAACTGAAAGCTTTTCCGCTAAGGTCAGGAACACGGCAGGGATGTCCGTTATCACCACTGCTATTCAACATCGTACTAGAAGTCCTAGCCTCAGCAATCAGACAACAAAAGGAAATTAAAGGCATCCAAATCGGCAAAGAAGAAGTCAAACTATCACTCTTCGCAGATGATATGATACTCTATGTGGAAAACCCAAAAGACTCCACTCCAAAACTGCTAGAACTTGTACAGGAATTCAGTAAAGTGTCAGGATATAAAATCAATGCACAGAAATCAGTTGCATTTCTCTACACCAACAACAAGACAGAAGAAAGAGAAATTAAGGAGTCCATCCCATTTACCATTGCACCCAAAACTATAAGATACCTAGGAATAAACCTAACCAAAGAGACTAAGAATCTATACTCAGAAAACTATAAAGTACTCATGAAAGAAATTGAGGAAGACACAAAGAAATGGAAAAATGTTCCATGCTCCTGGATTGGAAGAATAAATATTGTGAAAATGTCTATGCTCCCTAAAGCAATCTACACATTTAATGCAATTCCTATCAAAGTACCATCCATTTTTTTCAAAGAAATGGAACAAATAATCCTAAAATTTATATGGAACCAGAAAAGACCTCGAATAGCCAAAGGAATATTGAAAAAGAAAGCCAAAGTCGGTGGCATCACAATTCCGGACTTCAAGCTCTATTACAAAGCTGTCATCATCAAGACAGCATGGTACTGGCACAAAAACAGACACATAGATCAATGGAACAGAATAGAGAGCCCAGAAATGGACCCTCAACTCTATGGTCAACTCATCTTTGACAAGGCAGGAAAGAATGTCCAATGGAAAAAAGACAGCCTCTTCAATAAATGGTGTTGGGAAAATTGGACAGCCACATGCAGAAAAATGAAATTGGATCATTTCCTTACACCACACATGAAAATAGACTCAAAATGGATGAAGGATCTCAATGTGAGAAAGGAATCCATCAAAATCCTCGAGGAGAACACAGGCAGCAACCTCTTCGACCTCAGCCGCAGCAACATCTTCCTAAGAACATCACCAAAGGCAAGGGAAGCAAGGGCAAAAATGAACTTTTGGGATTTTATCAAGATCAAAAGCTTTTGCACAGCAAAGGAAACAGTGAACAAAACCAAAAGACAACTGACAGAATGGGAGAAGATATTTGCCAATGACATATCAGATAAAGGGCTAGTGTCCAAAATCTATAAAGAACTTAGCAAACTCAACACCCAAAGAACAAATAATCCAATCAAGAAATGGGCAGAGGACATGAACAGACATTTCTGCAAAGAAGACATCCAGATGGCTAACAGACACATGAAAAAGTGCTCCACATCACTCGGCATCAGGGAAATACAAATCAAAACCACCATGAGATATCACCTCACACCAGTCAGAATGGCTAAAATTAACAAGTCAGGAAATGACAGGTGCTGGCGAGGATGCGGAGAAAGGGGAACCCTTCTACGCTGTTGGTGGGAATGCAAGCTGGTGCAACCACTCCGGAAAACAGCATGGAGGTTCCTCAAAATGTTGAAAATAGAACTACCCTATGACCCAGCAATTGCACTGCTGGGCATTTACCCTAAAGATACAAACATAGTGATCCGAAGGGGCACGTGCACCCGAATGTTTATAGCAGTAATGTCTACAATAGCCAAACTATGGAAAGAACGTAGAGGTCCATCAACAGACGAATGGATAAAGAAGATGTGGTATATATACACAATGGAATACTATGCAGCCATCAAAAGAAATGAAATCTTGCCATTTGCGATGACGTGGATGGAAGTAGAGGGTATCATGCTTTGCGAAATAAGTCAATCGGAGAAAGACAACTATCATATGATCTCCCTGATATGAGGGAGTGGAGATGCAACATGGGAGGTTAAGGGGTAGAAGAAAAGTAAATGAAACAAGATGGGATTGGGAGGCAGACAAACCATAAGTGACTCTTAATCTCACAAAACAAACTGAGGGTTGATGTGGGGAGGGGGTTTAGGAGATGGGGAGTGGGGTTATGGACATTGGGGAGGGTATATGCTATGGTGAGTGCTGTGAAGTGTGTAAACCTGATGATTCACAGACCTGTACCCCTGGGGATAAAAATATATTATATGTTTATAAAAAATAAAATTAAAAAAAAAAAAGAAAATTAACAGAGGCTTAAACAACAAAACAACATGCCAAAGATATTTTGGTCTTTTAAAAAATGAATTTGGGGGTGCCTGGGTGCCTCAGTGGGTTAAAGCCTCTGCCTTCGGCTCAGGTCATGATCCCGGGGTCCTGGGATCGAGCTCCGCATGGGGCGCTCTGCTCTGCGGAGAGTCTGCTTCCTCCTCCCTCTTTCTGCCTGCCTCTACCTACTTGTGATCTCTGTCTGTCAAATAAATAAATAAATAAAATAAAAATTTTTTAAAATGAATTTGATTTTATCATTGTCCTCTTTTTTTAAATTTTTTTCATATTTCATCCATAATAACTTAATTTTCTAATCCTTTGATTTTTAATAGTTTGTGGTTAAATTTGTTGATTTAAATATTTAATTCACCTAATTTTCATCAGATGTTATAATAAGTTTTACAGTGGTAACTATTTCTCTAAATGCATTTTTGAGTTCCATAGGCTTACTAAATAGTTCTGTTTTTCATTATATTTTGTTGATTTGGAATTACTTTCCATTTGTGATACTTTCTGGTATCCTGTGGTTATTTCAGAGAATAATTAATTCTTGAATACATATATTTTCTTTGAGCATGTTTCTATTGATGTTTAGTTTTCATTTAAGTAAACCTATAAAATATCTACCCTTTTCGAAGTGTATACGATTATCTTTGTAATAAGGTATATAGGTTTATGTAAGTAATTTATGATTAAAGAAAAAAAATTGAATTCTCTATAGATAACAAAATTACATATATCTAATGATTGTAAATAAACATTTAAGCTTTTTGATAACACAGTATTTAAATCATCTATTATTGCTATATATTTGGTTCTGTATATTTGGCTTGTTTCCTAGACCCACTGTGAAAAGGGTATCTATATATTTTTTAAAGATTTTATTTATTTATATGAGAGAGACAGCATGTTCCTGCATGTGCATGAGCAAGAGAGAGAGAAAGAGAGCACAAGCATGAGGTGAGGGGTGAGCTGGAAGGCAGAGGGAGAGGGAGAAGCAGACTCCCTGCTCAGGAGGGAGCACAATTCAGGTCTACGTCCCATGACCCTGGGTTTCTTACCTGAGCTACAGGCAGCTGCTTAACTGACTGAGCCACCAAGGTGTCCCAAAGAGGATATATTAAATCAGCTACTGCATTTCTTCTTTTTTGAAGTTGTTTTTGCAATTGGAACTATTTTTTTATTAATCTATGTGGCTTCTTGTGATTGAATCATATATCTTTAATGTCTTTGTGGATTTTGAAATTAATTAGTGTATATGTGTCCTTCATTCTCTCATGTAATACCTTTGGCTCTTAGCTCTAATTTATCTGATATTTATATTGATGTGCATAATGTATTTATTTTCATTTGGCTGGCATATATTTTTTTAAGCCTTAGGTTTCATGGTTTAAGTTTAGTTTGCTTTTGTTTTTTAGTTTCTTATAAATGATATTTAGCTGATTGTATTTTATTCAATAAACTAATCTTATAATGGGCTGATTTTATAATTCTAGAGTTTGGACTCAAATAGTTTTTTTCATTTGTTTTGTTTTGTTTTGTTTTTTTGTGGAAACTCTGGTTCACAAAATATGAACCAAAAATGAAGAAACCATTTCCTACCATCCTGAAAGCCATTGGCAGGAGAAATCCCATAGCTAAAAATAGAGAGCAGTTAAATATTCATCCCTCAGGGGGTTTAAGCACAGGCTCATAATTTACTTAATCTAATAAATCGCCAAGGGAATTACGTTCTTTCTTATATTTCAGAAAGGGCATCAAGGACTAAATTCAAGCTGATATATTATAATATAATCAAGTTCCAATAGCCAGTTTCCTTTAGGCCTTTAGGCCTCAAATAATTCAGGAATAGGCTGGTGACTGCAGTCTTATACAAAGTTAGAAACTCCCTGGAAAAGGAGTCTGTTCACATTCTAATCAGGACTTGCCTCACTGTGGCTCTTTAAATTTTGCTCAGGGGCCACAAAGGCAAATGGCACACTACCCAGGACACCCAATCTAACAATGTCTGCTTTTTTTTTTTTTTTTACTTTTTTAAAAAATGTACATTCAATTAATTTACATATAATATATTACTGGTTTCAGATGTAAAAGTCAGTGTGAGTTATCAGTCTTATATATAATACCCAGTGGTCATTACATCACATGCCCTCCTTAATGTTCATCACCCAGTTACCCATCCACAATGTCTACATATTGTCAAGGCATTTAGCCTATCCACATTTAGTATAAGAGCTGACATTTGATTTTGAAATTCTCAGTTATATCTACAGCCTGATTACATTTCAGCAAATTCATCTTATATCTTTCCTAGTCCTTAAGTTCTATTCTGCTTTTCAATTTTTCCTGATCCTTCCCTTCCTTATCAATAATAAATCAAGCCATATGACTTCAGTCTTTCAAATTATACTCTCACCCAAATGATTTATTCACCAACAGCATTCCCATCAGAATAAAACATTTTAAATACTTTCCTGTCTTATCCTTTTCCAACATGAAATCCTTATTTAGATTGCTTTTACTTCCCTGATTTTATCATCAAAATATAAAATGCCTTACTTTAGGGCTATTATGTATTTTTCGTAAATATTTCATCTTTTGTTTCAGTAAGTATTACTTAATTTTTACAGGTTGCTTTATTAAGTTCAACTAGCCAACATATAGCATATCATTAGTTTTTTAAATTTAATTTTATTAAATTCTAAGACTGATTGTTTATGCAGCACACCTAGTGCTCCATGCAATACCTCCCCTCCTTAATACCTACCACCAAGCTCACCCATTCCCCCCCAAACCCCTCCCTTCCAATATCCTCAGTTTTTTTCTCAGAGACCACAGTCTTTCTTGCTTCGTCTCCCCCTCCGATTTCCCCGAATTCACTTTTCCTTTCCTTCTCCTAATGTCCTCCATATTATTCCTTATGCTCCACAAGTAAGTGAAACCATATGATAATTGACTCTCTCTTACTTATTTCACTCAGCATAATCTCCTCCAGTCCCATCCATGTTGATACAAAAGTTGAATATTCATCCTTTCTGGTGGAAGTATAATATACCATTGTATATATGAATCATATCTTCTTTATCCCTTCATCTGTGAAGGATATCTTTGCTCTTTCCACTGTTTGGCAATTCTGGCCATTGCTACTATGAACTTTGGGGTACAGATGGCCCTTCTTTTCACTTTTGGGCTAAATACCCAGTAGTGCAATTGCAGGGTCATAGGGTAGTTCTACTTTAATTTCTTAAGGAATCTCCACACTGTTTTCCATAGTGGCCACACCAACTTGCATTCTCACCAACAGTGTAAGAGGGTTCCCTTTCTCCACATCCTCTCCAACACTTGTTTTTACTCTCCCGTTAATTTTGGCCATTCTAAGTGATGTAAGGTGGTATCTCAATGTGATTTTGAAATCTCCCTGATGACTAATGATGATGAACATTTTTTCATGTGTCTGTTAGTCATTTGTATATCATCTTCAGGGAAGTGTCTGTTCATGTCTTCTGTCCATTTTTTGATGTGATTATCTGTTTTTGAGGTGTTGATCTTGAGGAGTTCTTTATAGATCTTAGATATTAGCCATTTATCTATAGTGTCATTTGCGAATATCTTCTCCCACTCCATGGGTTGCCTCTTTGATTTGTTGACTGTTTCCTTTGCCATGCAGAAGCTTTTGAACTTGATGAAGTCCCAAAAGTTCATTTTTGCTTTTGTTTCCTTTACATTTGGACAAATCTCCTGAAAGAAGTTGATGTGGCTGATGTTGAAGAGGTTACTGCCTATGTTCTCCTCTAGGATTTTGATAGATTCCTGCCTCATGTTGAGGTCTTTTATCCATTTGGAGTTCGTCTTTATGTGTGGTATAAGAGAATGGTCAAGTTTCATTCTTTTATACATAGCTGTCCAATTTTCCCAGCACCATTAATTGAAGAGACTTTCTTTTTTCCACTGGATATTTTTTTCCTGCTTTGTCAAAGATTAGTTACCATAGAGTTGTGGGTCCATAACTGGATTCTCTACTCTGTTCCATTGGTGTATGTGTCTGTATTTGTGCCAGTACCATGCTGTCTTGGTGATCACAGAGTTGTAAGAAAGCTTGAAATCAGACAACATGATGCCCCAACCTTTGTTTTTCTCTTTCAATATTTCCTTAGTAACTCAGGATCTCTTCTGGTTCCATACAAATTTTAGGATTGTTTGTTCCAGCACCTTGAAAAATGCCAGTGTAATTTTGATCAGGATGACATTGAAAGTGTAGATTACTCTGGGCAGCATAGACATTTTAACAATGTTCTTTCTTCCAATCCATGAGCATGGAAAGTTTTTCCATCTTTTTGTGTCTTCTTTAATTTCTTTCATGAGTGTTCTGTAGTTCCTCGAGTACAGATCCTTTACCTCTTTGGTTAGGTTTATTCCCAGGTATCTTATGGCTCTTGGTGCTATAGTAAATGGAATCAATTCTCTAATGTCCCTTTCTATATTTTCATTGTTCGTGTATAAGAAAACAACTGATTTCTGGGCATTGATTTTGTATCCAGCCACATAACTGAATTGCTGTATGAGTTCTAGTAGTCTGGGGATGGAGTCTTTTGGGTTTTCCATATAAAGTATCATATCATCTGCACAGGGAGAGTTTGACTTCTTCTTTGCCAATTAGAATACATTTTAGTTACTTTTGTTGTCTGATTGCTGTTGCTAGGACTTCTAGCATTATGTTGAACAACAGTCGAAAGAGTGAGCATCCTTGTAGTGTTCCCGACCTCAAAGGGGAGGCTGTCAGTTTTTCCCCATTGAGGATGATATCCACTGTGGGTTTTTCATAGATAGATTTTGTGAAGTTGAGGAATGTTCCCTCAATCCCTAGACTTTGAATTGTTTTAACCAGGAACAGATGCTGTATCTTGTCAAATGCTTCTTCTGCATCAATTGAGAGGGCCAAGTGGTTCTTCTTTCTTCTCTTATTGATTTTTCTATCACATTGATTGACTTGGAATGTTGAGCCACCCTTGCATCCCAGGGATAAATCCCACCATCATGGTGGATAATCTTTTTAGTGTACTGTTGGATCCTATTAGCTAGGATCTTGTTGAGAATCTTGGCATCCAATTCATCAGGGATATTGGTCTGAAATTCGCCTTTTTGGTGAGGTCTTTGCCTGGTTTGGGGATCAGGTCAATGCCTGCTTCATAAAAAGAGTCTGGAAGTTTTCCTTCTGTTTCTATTTTTTGAAACAGCTTAAGGAGGATAGGTATTATTTCTTCTTTGAATGTTTGGTAGAATTCTCCAGGAAATCTGTCAGGTCCTGGGCTCCTGTTTTTTGGGGGGAGGTTTTAGATCACTGCTTCAATCTTGCTGCTAGATACTGGTTTATCCAGGTTCTCAATTTCTTCCTGATTCAGTTTTGGAAGTTTATACGTTTCCAGGAATGCATCCATTTCTTCTAGGTTGCTTAGCTTATTGGCATATATCTTTTGATAATAATTTCTGATGATTGTTTCTATTTCCTTGGTGTTAGTCATGATCTCTCCATTTTCATTCATAATTTTATTAATTTGGATCTTCTCTCTTTTCATTTGGATTAATTTGACCAATGGTTTATTGATCTTATTGATTCTTTCAAAGAACCAGCTTCTAGTTTCATTGATGTGTTTTACTGTATCTCTAGTTTCTTTTTTTTTTTTTAAGATTTTATTTATTTATTTTACAGAGATCACAAGTAGGCAGAGAGACAGGCAGAGAGAGGGGGGAAGCAGGCTCCCTGCTCAGCAAAGAGCCTGATGCGGGGCTCGATCCCAGGACCCTGGGATCATGACCTGAGCTGAAAGCAGAGGCTTTAACCCACTGAGCCATCCAGGTTCCCCTGTATCTCTAGTTTCTATCTCATTGATCTCTACTCTAATCTTGATTATTTCCCTTCTTGTGCATGGGGTTGGCTTAATTTGTTGTTGATTTTCCAGTTCTTTAATGTGTAAAGAGAGTTGGTGTATTCTGGATTTTTCCATTTTTTTGAGTGAGTCTTGGATGACTATGTATTTCCCCCTTAGGACTGCCTTTGCCTTATCCCATAGGTTTTGGATGGAATTGTCTTCTTTCTCATTGGTTTCCATGAATTGTTTAAGTTATTCTTTGATTTCCTGGTTGATCCAAACATTCTGAGCAGGGTGGTCTTTAGCTTCCAAGTGTTTATATTCTTTCCAAACTTTTTCTTGTGGTTGAGTTCCAGTTTCAACGCATTGTGGTCTGAGAATATGCAGAGAATAATCTCAATATTTTGGGACCAGTTGAGCTGTGATTTATGACCCAGTATATGGTCTATTCTGGAGAAAGTTCCTTGTGCACTTGAGAAGAATGAGTATTCTGTTGTTTTAAGGTGGAATGTTCTGTATATACCTATGAGGTCCATCTGGTCCAATGCTCATTCAAAGCTCTTGTTTCTTTATTGATTTTCTGCTTGGGTGATCTGTCTATTGCTGAGAGTGGCTTGTTAAGATCCCCTACAATTAATGTGTTCATGTCAATATGACTCTTCATTTTGATTAACAGTTGGCTTATGTAGTTGGCTGCTCCCATGTCAGGGGCATAAATATTTACAATTGTTAGATCTTCTTGGTGGATAGACCCTTTAAGAATCATATAGTGTCCTTCTCTATCTCCAACTACAGTCTTTAGCTTAAAATCTAATTTATCTGATATGAGAATCACTAGCCCAGCTTTATTTTGAGGTCTGTTGACATGAAAAATGCTTCTCCATCCCTTCATCTTCAGTCTGGATGTATTTTTTGGCTCCAAATTCGTCTCTTGTAGACAGCTTATGGACAGGTCCTATCATTTTATCCAGTCTGCAACCCTGTGCCTTTTTATGGGAGCATTTAGGCCATGCACATTGAGTGATTATTGAAAGATAAGTTTTATTGGCATCATGTTATCTGAGAAGTCCTTGTTTCTATAAATTGTCTCTGTAAATTTCTGTTTTATGTCACTCTTGGATTCTATCTTCTCTTACAGAACCCCCCTTAATATTTCTTGTGGTGCCAGCTTTGTGATCACATACTCTTTTAAACCTTGCCAGTCTTGGAAGCTCTTTATCTCTTCATCCATTTTGAATGTCAGCCTTGCTGGATAAAGTATTCTTGGCTATATGGTCTTCTCATTTAGTGCCCTGAATATGTCTTGCCAGCCCTTTCTGGCTGCCAGGTTTCTGTGGACAGGTCGGGTGTTATTCTGATGGACCTTCCTCTGTATGTAAGGAATCTCTTCCTCCTAGCTGTCCTTAGGACCTCTTTTCTAAAATTATGATTCATGAATTTCACAATTAAGTGTCTGGAGGTCTTTTTAGATTCATTGATCTTGGGGGATGTCCTTTCTGCCTCTAGGACATGACCACTTGTTCCATTCCCCAGACTAGAGAAATTTTCACGCAGAATTTTTTCAACTCTATCTTCTAGTCTTTTCTCTTTCTCCATCCCCTCAGGGATCCTAATAATTCTGACATTGGAAAATTTCATAGTATCATTTATTTCCCTAATTCTATTTTCATGGCTTCTAAGATGTTTGTTCCAGGCCTCCTCCTGATACTTTTTTTCTATCAGTTTGTCTTCTAAGTCACTAATTCAATCTTCTGTCTCAATTACCCTAGCTGTTAGAGTATTTAAATTAGATTGGATTTCATTGATAGCATTTTTTAGTAGTGCCAGAGCAGCCCTCACTTCTGCCCTTAGAGTTTCTATGTTGCCACTAATGGTCTTCTCCAACCTAGCTGTTGCCTGGATAATTGTTACCCTGAATTCCCTTTTGAACATACTGTTTATGTCCATATCCAATAGTTCTGTGGCAATAGTTCTGTGGCAAAGTGTACAGTCTCTGAATTTTTCCTCTGAATTGTTCCTCCTTCTAGTCATCTTGGTAAGAGGTGGTTGAGGGGATGTATAGCTGAGTATATTAACCATGATCTAGCAAGGTGCACCCTGGAAAGTTTTGGAGCAATCAGAAGTCACCACCAAAAAGAAAGAAAGAAAAAAAAGAGAGAGAGAGCAAGAGAGAGAGAGAAAGAGGGAAAAAGAGAAAGAGAGAGAGAGAAAATCCAGCCAAAATGAGCCCCAAAAGTAAGATTTATAAGGTACATAAACAAAAACGAACAAACAAAAAGACCAACAAAAGTAAAAGACAAGAAAAAAAATAAATAAAAAGAAAAACCCAGCAAAAATGAACCCCATGAGTAAGATTTATATAGTACAAAAACAAAACAAAACAAACAAAAAAATACACAGAAACACTAAGAGAAAAGTAAGATGGGAGGATGGTTATAAACCCTTGATGGGGGTGAGGAAGCTTATCTCAGTTCTTCCTGGGTGAATCTTGTTATCTTTGTTAAATGATTCAACTTTGCAGAGATACAGGGAAATTAAAACTGGTTTATATATGGGGTAGTATTGAATAGGGAAAAAGGATTACCTTGAAGCTTATATTTATATGTATTAAAAAAAGAAGAAGAAGAAGAAAAGAAAAGAGAAAGAAACACAGTTATATGTATGAAAAAAGTTCAAGTTACAAAGTTATTATGGAATATGTTGTATTAAACCTCTAGTTATAATGATAAGTAGGTTGAAAAAAATGAAAAGAACAAGAATCATGAGAATGAATTTTTAAAAAAAGAAAAAAAAGAAAGAAAAGTTGTATCTATGAAATATACAGGTTTGGGGGTAATACAGGAGCTTAATATATTGTTTTCCCCTGATGTTATGGTTTTACATTTCTGTGGGGATCCTGTGGCGGTTGTCCTCTTGTTCTTTTGGGTTTTCTTCTGGGGGAGGGGCCTGCCTCATTGTTTTTCAGTCAGTGCTGCTTGTGCTGAGTTGCCCTGCCTTGTATCAAGGAGCCTGGCTCTGTGGAAACTGGTTTTTCAGGCTATTGTTCTCTGGAGGATTTTGTTCTTGAGCAACTTTTTGCCGCCTTTTCAGGGGTTTAGTGGAAAGCAACCTGTCTGTACCCAGACCTTCACCTCAGAGAGAAGCCTCAGTCTGCTCCCCTCTGGGTGGTCCAGAACCCACAGACTCTGCCTCTGCAAACTCCACTGAAGACCACAGCCTCCACAGGTGGTGCGCACCCTCAGCCACTGCCCCAGTGGCCCCCTGAGGCCCTCACTTATCTCTGCACCCCCATGACTAAACTGGTGACTAAACCAGTATCGCTCTACTGGTCTGGGTGAGCCCAAACCCAGGTGACTGCCATTGCCGGGACTGCTGTCTGGGGTCCACGCCCACACACCATGCATTTGCACCTGGGGAGGTGCAGGTCATGTAAGGCTGTGGGCCAAGGGACCCTGATCTGAGACTACACTGGTTTCTCTCAGGTGTGGGCTGGATGCACTCAGACTCTGCCACTGTGCAGGGTGTGGAAGTCTGTGCACCCAGAGACTGTGGGCCAGTGCCCACACCTGGCCGTTTCAGGCTCTGACGGGGATGTGCCCAGCCTGAGCAGTGGTGCAAGCAGCAGAAAGCCGTGGGCTCAGGGACCATGGATGGGAGGCTCCACCAGGCTCTCTCTGGCCTGGGGGGTCACCAGCAGTATCTGTCCTGCGACTATGGGCTTAGGTCCATGTCCATGACCACCCAATTCCACCAGTTGCCCCTTAAGATCTTGGCTCTTTTTGAGTGTTTTTAACCAGTCTCCAAGTTATTGCTGGTCCCCAATCACAGGGCACTTTCATATTGGGGCATTACTTTCCAATGGGTCACTTCTGGTGGCTCCCACCCCCTTCTTTTTATCCTCCTATATGAGTCCGATTGTTGCCACTCTGCTTTACCTCTCCACTGCCTTCTTCCCCCCTTGAGATCCAGAAGTGTATAATCTTATATCTCAGGCTGATTTCATGGTTGTGCAGTGTTCTAGTAGATATTTAGCTCACTTTAGGGGACCAGTTGAAACAGGTTCTCTTCTCTGCCATCTTGTCCCTCCTACCTATTACTTAATTAGTTGCCTTATTTTATTTAAGCATAAATAGTTTTAAGACTTTTGCTGACAACTGTTCACCTAATGTATTTTCCATATCTTGAGATATCTATGATGATTCAACTGATATTTGGTTGGAGTACACAGGAGTAAATAGTTTCTGAATTCTTGTATGTCTAAATATGTAGCACTTTGATGGTGATAGTCCATAGATGTAGTGACTTAGTAGAGGATTCTGGCATTGATATCATTTTCTCTCAGTAGTCTGTAGATATTCTTCCTGTCATTGGCTTCTGGAGTAGTAGATAAAATATCTGTAAGTAAAGTTTTCTTTGGGCCTGAAGTTTGGTTAAGATATCTATTTACCCTGAAAAGTAGGGATATTGCTATTATGTCTAAGTGTAAGTCTTTACAATTAAGTTTTCTAGAAGTTATTGAATTTTTCAAAAATAAAGTCTTTTTTAAGCTTAGGGCAATTCTCCTATGTTCAATTATCATCTCAGTTATTTGCATATGAGATTTCCTTCACCTGTTCTCCTTATCTTTTATTTTTCCCTCATGAATTTCATTTCCATATATATTACAGACAGAAAGAAAAAACACTGTTAATATATATTTATTTAATCTTCCTCAATAACATTGCTATTCTTAATAGGAAAAATCCTGTTTTTCAGTTGATCTATTGACCTTAAAATTTTGTTTCAGAGAAACTTTGTGAATATTTTTTAGCTTTTTCATTATTTTGTTGTTGTTGTTTGTTTTTCATTTTCTTGCAATTGAATCTTGTCTTTATAATTTAATGTGCTTCAGGGAGAGACTTGTTCTGAATGTCTGCCTTGAACATTTGTCTTCATTGTTCATGTTAACATCTTCACTTAATGAACTGTAATTATTTCTCTTCCTGATCATGATTTTTGAGTTCAGTGAGGCTCAGTGCATTATTTTATGATTCCTTTCTCAGTGGCAAATGAGTGATAAGTAGAATATGTGATGAATTCCTTTCTGGGAACTGGTAGAATGCTTGGTAGAGAATTATTCCATTACTGATGTACATGGAAGAATTTCACATCCCAAGATTCCCTAGTTCTCCAAGCAATAAGAATAATGAAAATCAACTTATAAGAGCAGTTTACCTATATGTCACTTTTAGTCAGCTAGCTGGATCTAGTAGGTCCTTCCACAATAACCCCCAGCTAAATTATAGACATACCTAGCCCCTTTCTAAGAGAATTTACTAGCGTCATCCTGCTCAACCTTCAGGAAATCTTGATCTCTTCATTATTTGCCTCAGATCTGGAAGAAATATACAATGACCATGAACTCTGATTTACAATCCGTACAAAGAAAAATAAAGTTCCATGTTTTTTCTTTCTTTTAGATACAGGGAGAAACACTGAGTTCAGACAAATGTTCTGGACTCTGCCAAATTTTATCACCCTGTAAAAGAATTTGGGAAGAAAAATGAAAGCAGATAGCAACAAATAAATTTATGTGCCCAGGTATAGTTACGAGTTTTTGAAATGTATTACTCAGTTAATTCTTATACCGACCTCGATAATAGGAACTATTATCTTCATTTCTGTGTGAGCAAACTGAGCCATAGAGGCATTTTGTAATTTGGCCAACATCTCACACAGCTGGTTGGGTAGAGGAAATATGATTAAACCAAGGAAGTATAAATCATGAGCTAAACCATCATGCTATATTACTTATTTCATTAGCTTCCTATCAGTTTATTTCCATCTGAACACAACATCCACAAAACATAAACCCTTGTAATTTGTCTATTTTATCCATATTTAATCTTGGGAAAAAAAGACTTTTGTTAAGACTTGAGAATATGAACAAGACAGCTCAAACTTTTAAAAGCTTATAGTTTAATGGGCTTGATAGAATATAAAATGAATATTCAAACACAAATTCCAACTCTGCTAAATGGAAGTGTGTGTATGTGTCTATGTGTGTGTATAAAGAAATTAAAACATTTACACAAAACATTTTTAAAATGTTTACAAAGCAGCTTGTTTTATCAATTTAGCTATTAATTACCTAAAAGATGCCAGCAGATACTTAAAAATAAAGTGGATCATGGCAGTAATGACATGTAAATACTATACATTTTACTTTAGTGCCTAGGTAATATTGGCATCTGGGGCTGAATAATCCTTTCATGAGGGATTTGTACTGTCTACTATAAAATGTTTAGCACCAACCTTGTTCTTCACCCACTAGATGCCAGCAGCACCCACTCCTCAGGCGTGACAACCAAAAATATCTCCAGACATTGCCAAATGTCCTTTGGGAGAGAAATTGTCCTTAGTTAAGAACCATTGTTCTAGTTTTCTTTTTCAGGGATAACATCATTGATATTAACAAGAAAGAAGTTATATGTTTAAAGATTTTTATGGAGGAAAAGGGCCATTTAAAATTTTAAGTAATCTAAGTGTTAGTCTACCAGTGCCAATTCTTATCTCAGGCAGGTTTAATGATCATTCTTTAGCAGAAATCATCATTTCTAAGTGCTGTTAATTCATAATCTCTACAGGACCACTCACAAGATTCTCTCTCTGTCTCAAGTTACATTGGTCCTGTCTTCTGCTTAGTTTCTTGAAACAATATCTGCAATTCATCATGTGGATAAATGCATTCACCTTGGTTCTGGTATTTCTTCTAGCTGGAATTAAAGTGTCAATTCCCATAGCTGGTTGGGCATCCAACAATAATTTGATACACCATCCAGAGAAGTTGTCTTATAGGAGACTAACTCTTCAGTATTTGATAGGTCTTTGGGTCTGAGAGCAGAGCGTGTACTGAAATAAGAAAAACAAAGGCTACGGTTTATGCCTCAGTCTTTGTCTATTGAAATTCTGACTTTAACATTGATGTTTTTTTCTGCTACAAACTAACTTGCAGCCTTCACTCAGCTGTTTCTAAGCCTCCCATACAGCCATTTCAGTTTGCTCACTACTGACAAAGAGCTTTCATATCAAAGAAAGGCATTAGTAGATTAGTCACATTTTTAGCACAAATATGCAATATGCAAACTTTGTGGCACCAGAGTTTTGCATGAATTAATTCAGATGGTGTTTAGTATAGTACCCAGCACTCAATAAGGCATATAAGTAAAGCCACACTCTTATTAAATCTTCAAACTTCTTAATTCTGTGTTAATTCCTAGGGTTTTTATAGTAAACTGACCACTAATCAATGTTACCTAGTATAGCCATAGATAGTTTTGTGAGTTACTGGAGTGGCCACACATATTGACTAATATATATATATATATATATATATATATATATATATATATATATTTTTTTTTTTTAAGAGGGAGAAAGAAAGAGCACACCTGAGTGGGGGGAAGGGCAGAGGAAGGAGAGAAAGAATCTTAAGCAGACTCCACACTCAGTACAGAGTCTGATGCAAGGCTCAGTCTCATGACCTGAGATCATGATTTGAACCAAAATTGACAGTTAGATGCTTAACTGACTGAGCCACCCAGGCACCCCTAGACAACATTTTAATTTAGAATGGAGGTTCTCTTCTGTTTGACATATTATAGTTCTCTCTAACAGTCAACTGTACCACTGAAAAAAACATTTGTTTATTGCTTTACACACAGTATCCAAACTTGCCCCTAAGTGTTTACCTATGTTTCATTTAAGGAAAAGTACCAGGCAGTATGATATGACTCAAAACCCAAATAAAATATTTAAAATAAAAATAACACCAATAAGGTCCTAATATACCACTGCTTCTTCTTTTTTAAATAAGAGAAGTTACTGCTACTCCTAACATCTCTACTTAGTTTGCAATAGTCCAAATTTTCCTATTTTCTTGGACAATAAATTCTCTTCAAAATTTTTATGTCTAATGCTAGACATAGCAACTTTCAAGCTGTGAGATCCATTTGTCACATCCTTGAAATTAGTTCCAGGTCTAAAGCAAGAATAACAGGCATGTATAATCTTCCATTGCTTGAAAGCCAAACACAGGTTTTGAATGGAAAAAAAAAGATATTTCTTATCAGCCATAATCCTGAGTGCTCAAAGTATATACATGTGTCCTTATAACTGGCTCTGTGTTACATACATATAATATGATTATTTTACAGTTTTGTAACTATAAAAGACCTTTTTAAAAACTGTTAAAAAGAAATTTAGAATTAGAGATTGTTGGTAAGTGGAATTGGTTTTGTCATGCCCGGTGAAGGCATCAATGTCCTGATAAAGGTAAATAGTGTCTATTGTCCTTGGGTCTAGAGTTTCACTCATTAGTTATATTATTTTAGCCAAGTCTTTTTTTTTTTTCTCTAAGCTTTAGTTTTCCAAATGTGTTAGCTAGGGTTCTCTAGAGAAACAGAAACAATAATATAGATACCTAGTTATATAGAGATATAGAGACCGATAGATGATAGATAGATAGGTGATAGAAAGATGATAGATAAATATTTACTGTGAGAGATTCATTCGCATAATTATGAAGGCTGAGAAGTCCCATGATTTACTGTCTATAAGCTGGGGGCCCAAGAAAGTTAGTGAAGTGTAGTTGCAGTCTAAACCTGAAAGTCTGAGAACCATGGGAACCAATGTTACAAATTTCAATCTGAGTCCAATGGTGTACCATTGTCTAGGAGTAGGAGAAGATGAATGTTCCAGCTTGAAAGCAAATGTATAAGATCTTGATAATGATCATATCACTTCACATTCTCCCCACACACCTGTGCAAGACAGATTATAAAAATAGATTCATGAAGCATTTAAAAATAAGTGTATTTGAGTTAGTAGTTATTTAGGAGATGGGGTAGTCTAGACACTATATTGCTTTCAATCTAGCATTGGGTCTCAAATTATCAAATAAAGTAACCATTTCTGGCAAACGTATACCTGACTCTAGAACCAAATCCAGCCCAACTGCATGTATATGTGTGTGGGAATTCAAAGAGTTGTTTTCCTCTTACTATAAACCTTTATATTCCCCAGGAAGTTTTACAATGAAATATCCCTTATTGAGTATAGTCAAAGAGAAGGAATTTCCTCTCCTAATCCTCAAGTACTCAACTCTGTAATAGTGTAGTAGGGAATGTCTGCATCCCTCTCAATATCGTCATGTTGTAGTCCTGGCCTATGGATGACATTCTAACCATAAATAAGATTTGGAGGGTAATCCTTGTTTTAATCTTCTCATTTGTCCCTCCTGTTATGTGCGTTGCTAGTGTTATTGATGAAAGCCCAGCTCTACTTCCTTTCACTAACGGTGAGAATTCTATCAATATGTAGTAAAGCTAATGCATAAAATATGCTTTTACCGACCTTAACTTCTTTACTTCCATGTAAGGCAAAGCACACCTGGCATAACTTATTTTGTCAGCTTTTGTTCCTCCAAGTACTTTCTCTCCCTTCTGAAGTAAGGTGAGTAATGTCATCCACGCAGCTGGCCAGCCTGGGGGTTTGCCCGGCAGAGCCTGTCTTCTCTTTTAAAACAAACAAACAAACAAACAAACAAACAAAGATTTTATTTATTTTATTTATTTATTTGAGAGGGAGAGAGAACATGAGCAGAGGGGAGTGGCAGAGGGAGGGGAAGAAGCAGACTCCTCATTGAGCAGGGAGCCCGATTCAGGACTGGATCCTGAGATCATGACCTGAGCTGAAGGCAGACTTTTAACCAACTGAGCCACCCAGGTGTCCCAGTAGAGCCAGTCTTATCTCACAATATATAGGCATATCTGAGCAAATGAATCCAAATCCATTATTCTTTTTAAAATAAGAAGCAGGAGGTCCCACTTTAATATCAAATCAAAGCCATGTTTTCTAATCTAGCTTTTATTATACTCTATCTTTCTACTGGGAAATCAGAAACTTGCTCATTTGTTAACAGGATATTTTCCATTTCACTATTTTCTTTGGTTGCATATCCTGTGTTGGAAGGAGACCAGAGGAGAATTAAGTGGCAGCACAAACCTGTTACAGCTTTCATAATATTCTGCATTAATGGCAGTTACAGCAGTTTTCTCCCAGAGCAGGAGCAGGAAGGCAGGCAGAGCCTCAGCTCCATGAGTTGTCAAGGTTTTATCAGTATGTTTTGGCAACATGGAAGTTCACTAACAAACCAAAATACAAACATAGTTGGCAAACAATGTCTTGAATTAGAATTTCCTGAAGTTAACAGTGGCAGATTTGGACCTCAAGAGTACACTTAGATTATGGTCATCCTGGCAGAAACAGTATATTATGGGCAAGCTAAAGAAATCCTTCCGTTTATCAGAAAAACTTGCAGGAAGAAACTTCTGCAAGGTACTAGGATTATTATTAGTAAATTAGGATGTAGCCCTTTAGAGATTTTTTCTTTCTTACATGACCTTACTCTGTGTTTCTGAAATGGATGTCTATTTTCCCTAAGGGTGTTCCAATAAAAATTAGAACACAACAGCAACTGTAGAACATTTTCTAAAGATTATTTTATTTACCATTTGATACACCCAACCTTGTGAGTGGATGAGGAGAGGCAATATTACCTCTGTCACTATAAAGGTCATTCATTTAATAAATGACATATCTGGAAGAACCATATGTCATAGCATCCCTTAGCCTTATACCACACTGACACTGAATAATTTCAAGTTGCTTTTTACTTCTATTTAAAATTCTGGAGGTCCGCATATAGTTGAAGCTGGGCACTGGCTTTGAATTGTTAATCAAATACCCTGTTCTCATCATTCCCTCATTATACTCTGATTTGTTGTGCTTTGGGAAAACTGTCAGAAATGTCACGTTACATGATTCCTATACATCTTTCAGTGAGGTGGATTGTCACCTACAGGATGATAGCAGAATAAATGCACTTAAGAACTTTGCCCAGAAATGAGCTAGAGGTCTATGGAAAATGATTCATGTTTTAATTGCAAAAGCTGTGTTAGTTTACTCAGACTTTTTACAGGAGAAATAGACAATACAGTATAGTAACAGAGTCTGAACATCTTTGAACCAGACAAATCTTCATTTAAATTCCACCTTGCTTTCTGTTGGCTATTTGAGCAAGTTCCTTAACGTCTCTGAAGCTTTTTCTTCTTTATATATATATATACACTATATATATATAAAATAGTTCACTGAGCAAATTTAAGTATCAAATGAGATGATCTATGTAAAATATTTAGCACAGTAGCATGTGAAATATTTAAAATAGCTCTATTATTATATTAATAGTACATTTATATTATAATTGCATAAGTATAGTAAGTTATAGAATTCAATCAACACATCTTTAGTTATTATTAAAATGTGTCAAGCACCATGATAAGTTTCAGGAATTGGAATATAAACAAATGTTTTGTTTATAAGACTGTGGAGAAGATAAACATTAATCAAATAATCATACAAAGTAATGTAAAATTACAGTTGTGATTAGTAATAAGGATAATAAGGAGAATATATCATGTTAATTAATTGAGTCTTTATACTAAAATTAAAATTAAATTAATTTTAAAAATAAGAGTTTTATGGGTCTTATTGAGAATTTTAACATATTTCCTGAGTATAGGAAATCAATAATGTTTTTAAAACAAGGTGCTAATATGATTAATTATTTGTGTCAAAAATTTGCCTTTAATTATAGCCTGAGGAACAGACAGTAGAAGAACAAGAATGGATAAGAGGACAAATATTACAATCCAGCCTACAAATGATGCCAGATTTTGGTTGTAGATATTGAGTCAAAAGATTTAAAAAAAAATTATGATGTAAGTTGACTGAACTTTGTAATCAATGAATAAAGATGATGGAAAAGAGTTGTCAGTGATGACCCAGCTACAGACATGCCTAATGAGAGGGATGATGCTGTCATTACTGTATCATTGATAATAATTATTAATAATTAATAATGAAAATTATATATTTAGAAAAGAACCTGTTAACTTAAGGACTGTGAACTATCACTTTTACCCATCCTACTGGGATTAAATATGTCCTTCGGAAATGTAAGTCATGGTTCAAAATGCATTAGAACAGATAATAGCTGAATGTTGAGGAGATGAGAGAAATGCCATCGTTTCTAATACTCTCTGATCTCGAGAACTGCAAAGGTCAAAAACCTATAGGTAGTAGTTCTACTTCTCTTTAAGATGAAGTAAATGGGGTCAGATTTACTTTCTGCTTAAAGCAACAACAAGGACAGGCAATATGAAATAATAGTTCTAAGGCCACTGGTGTTTAGGTAAATTTAATAATCCTTGAGAGATAAGAAACAAATAAGATAAGCCTCTGTGGCCATTCAAACATATAGGCCAAAATGGTTTATAGGTTTGGTCCAAGGAGCCTGAAACCAGACAGACTCCAATGTACTCCCTGATTTTTGGAGACAGAGTTGGGTATATGGAAAAACCAAGATGGCTTGTGATCACTAAAAAAGACTACAGAAGAGAGAACAGTCCAGAGAAAATAATTTCATAAAATTGGAGAGTTCCCCCATGAGTATTTAGCTGCCTACTGATCAGCATATTAAGGAAAATAGCACTCAAACAGGTTTTAGGTCAGAATATTTGGTATTCATGCAGGACTTTGAATAGTGTCTGTTCCCAGCAACTATATTGAAAATCCTCAGGACACATGAACATGGGGTCATACACAGGGTCTTGCCTCAGTAGTGGGGGAATAACTCACCCTTCAGAGATCACTGCTCTGGTGTCACCTAACAAATATTAAAAGCAGGACCTAAAAAGATCAAACTGTTTCCAAGTAACTTAATAGCATTCCAGACAAAGCTCAAGAATTGTATAGGAATATAAAATAAGCCAGCACCAAACAAGCTGAAAATTATAATGTCTCTTATACAATAAAAAAATAAGACAAATAAATGAGGAAGTATCACTTATAATGATACAAAATTAATCTATTGAAACCTACCCTGAACTAAAAAAGTGTTAGAATTAGCCAACAAGTACATTAAAACAGTTATTGTAGCCCTATCCATATGTTCACAAAGTTAAGTAGAGTATAGAAGGTATATAAAGAACCCAAACTAAAATTCTACCCTTGCCAATCACAATGTACAAGAGGAAAAAGTATCTAGATAGGATTAATATCTAGTAACCATTGCAGAAGAAATGATTAATGAACTTATAAAGAGGGCAATAATATACTTAAAAATTAAACAGAATAGAAAAACAATTTTAAAATAAATAAAAATTAATAGAAATCTATGGGATTTCTATGGGACAACTTCAAGTGGTTTAATATATTTAAAATGTGAGTCTTCCAACTAGAGCAAGCATATGTAGAAAGAGAAAACAAAATTAACACGTGAAAAAAAATGGCTGACAATATTTAAATGTTAAGGAACATAGTCAAGAAATTCAAGAACTCTGGGATCAAGACAAGGAAGGACTGTTTTAATTATTATGGATTTATAATATATTTTGCAATCAGGAAGTGTGATGCCTCTAGCTTTACTTTATCTCTCAAGTTTGCTTTGGCTATTCTGGGTCTTTTGTAGTTTCAAATGAATTTTAGAATGAATTTTA
Source organism: Lutra lutra (assembly GCF_902655055.1). Taxonomy (NCBI): domain Eukaryota; kingdom Metazoa; phylum Chordata; class Mammalia; order Carnivora; family Mustelidae; genus Lutra; species Lutra lutra. The sequence goes on from NC_062279.1 coordinate 190,720,195, forward strand.
CTATTTCTTTAAAAAAGTTTTGAATGGAAGAAAATATTTGCAAACTATATACCTAAAATGATTTTAAAATCCAAAATATAAGAAATTCAAACAATTCAATAACTGAAAAAAAAGACCCAACTTAAAAATGGACAAAAAAACTTTGAAAAGATCTTTCTCCAAGGAAAATATACAAATAGCAGGTAAATGGGGAGGTAATCAATATCACTATGCATAAGGGAAATACAAATCAAAACCACAAAGAGATGTCCCCTCACTCTTTTTAGGATGGCTATTACCCAAAGAACAAAAATAGTTAAGTGTTGCTGAGGATTGGGAGAAATTGAAAGCCCAGTACATTGTTGGTGGGAATGTAAAATGGTACAGCTGCTATGGAAAAGAGTATGGAAGATGTGGTCCATATACACTATGGAGTATTATGCCTCCATCAGAAAGGATGAATACCCAACTTTTGTAGCAACATGGACGGGACTGGAAGAGATTATGCTGAGTGAAATAAGTCAAGCAGAGAGAGTCAATTATCATATGGTTTCACTTATTTGTGGAGCATAACAAATAGCATGGAGGACATGGGGAGTTAGGAGAAGGGAGTTGGGGGAAATTGGAAGGGGAGGTGAACCATGAGAGACTATGGACTCTGAAAAACAATCTGAGGGTTTTGAAGGGGCGGGGGGTGGGAGGTTGGGGGAACCACGTGATGGGTATTGGAGAGGGCACAGATTGCATGGAGCACTGGGTGTGGTGCAAAAACAATGAATACTGTTACGCTGAAAAAAAAAAAGAGTATGGAAGTTTCTCATCTCAAAATACTAAAAAGAGAATTATTGGGGCATCTGGGTGGCTCCATCTGTTAAGCGTCTGCCTTCAGCTCAGGTCATGATCCCAGTGTCCTGGGATGGAGCCCAGAGTAGGGCTCTCTGCTCGGCGGGGAGCCTGCTTCTCCCTCTCCCTCTGTCTGCCTACTTGTGCTCTCTCTCTCTCTCTGTATCAAATAAGTAAATAAAATCTTTTCAAAAATAAAAAAGAAATAGAAATGGAATTACTACATGACCTACCAATCCCATATCTGGGTATATATTTAAAATAATTGAAATCAGAATTTGAAGAGATAGCTGCTCTTCCATGGTTACTATAGCATTTTTCATAATAACCAAGATATGGAAATAACCTAAATGTTTATTGATGAATGAATGGATTCAAAAATGTGGGCACTCCTGGGGGTCTCTGTTGACTAAGTACCTGCCTTGACTCAGGTCATGATCCTGAGGTCCTGGGATGAGTCCTGAATCAGGGTCCTGGCTCGGTAGGAAGTCTGCTTCTCCCTCTCCCCTTCCCCTTGCTTGTGCTCTCTCTCACTCTCTTTCTTTTTCTCTCTCTCTCAAATAAACAAATAAAAATTATTTTAAATGTGGTATATGCACACAATCGAATATTTGAACTTAAAAAAGAAAGAAGTCTTTCCATGTGGGAGAAACTGGAAGACATTATGCCAAGTGAAATCAGCTAGTCATAGGAGGATAAATACTGCATACTTTTCACTTATATGAGACATATAAAATCGTCAAACTCGCATTAAAGGGGAATGGAATGGTGTTTTCCAGAGGCTGAGAAAGGGAGAATGGGGGATTGCTGTTTAACAGATAGAAAGTGGTGGCTATTGCAAGGTGGATAAGTTCTAGAGATCTGTTGCACCATTATGTCTGTGGTAACAATACTGTATCATGTACTTAAAACTGTTAAGATGGTTGGTCTTGTGTTAAGTGTTCTCACCACAATAAAAATCAAATAAATAAAAAGAAACACACTCTAAACATAAAGACACAAATAGATTAAATGTAAGAAGAAGGAAAAATATACTAATACAAGTCAAAAGAAAGTAGAGTGGTTATGTTAATATAAAGCAAAGGTGATTTCAGAACAAAGAGTGCTACCAAGGTTAAAGACTCTCTAATAACAATAATTTTCTCAATTTATCAAGAGTACAGCAAATCTTTTTTTTTTTAAGATTTTATTTATTTATTTGACAGACAGAGATCACAAGCAGGCAGAGAGGCAGGCAGAGAGAGAGGAGGAAGCAAGCTCCCCACTGAGCAGAGAGCCCAATGTGGGGCTCGATCCCAGGATGCTGGGATCGTGACCTGGGCTGAAGGCAGAGGCTTTAACCCACTGAGCCACCCAGGTGCCCCGAGAGTACAGCAAATCTTAAATGTGTGCACTGAATAGCAAGGCTTCAAAATACCTAAAGTAGATACTGATGGAACTACAAGGAGAAATAGATAAATCAAAATATATAAGATATTTCAATACCCTTCTCTCAATAACGATGGAACAAGAAAGAGAAAGTACTGCATGGAGCACTGGGTGTGGTGCATAAACTATGAATTTTGGAAAACTGAAAAAAAAATAAAATAAAATTTTTAAAAAAGGAAAAGAGATACGGTTATTATAGTTTTTTTTCAACACTATCAAACTTAATTTGACCAACATTTATAGAGTGCTCTGTTCTACAACAATAAAATACATATGCTTCTCAAATACACATAGAACATTTATGGTCCCATCTTAATGGACCATATTCTGGGTCATAAAGTATGTCCCAATAAACTTTTAGAAGATTTAAGCCCTATAGGATATAGTCTTTGACGATAATGAAATTAAATCAGCTAGTAATCTCAGAAAGATACTTTAAAGATACACTTTAAAAATCTCCAAATATTTAGAAACCAGATAAAATACTTCTAAATAATCCATCACTTGAGAAGAAATCAAAAGGAAAATTAGAAAATATTTTGAAGGGCACCTGTGTGGCTTAGTCCTTTAATGTCTGCCTCCAGTTCAGGTCATGGCGCCCCACAAAAAAGCGTTTGACAAAATCCCATACTTGATTCCTTTTCACAAATGTCTTGGATTAATTGGATTTTCATATTCAAAAATAAACTTCAATCCATGTATCAATCTATATTTAAAAAATTAAAAAGTCGACTATTGATGTAAATGTAAAATCTCAAACTGTAACACTTCTAGGAAAAAAAAAAAAACTGAGAAAACTTATGTGACTTTAAGTCAGACGAAGATTTCTTAGATATGACCAAAAAGCACAACCCTTTAAAGTAATAGATCAGGGGCGCATGGGTGGCTCAGTGTGTTAAAGCCTCTGCCTTCAGCTCAGGTCATGATCCCAGGGTCCTGGGATCGAGCCCCGCATCGCATCGGGCTCTCTGCTCGGCAGGGAGCCTGCTTCCCTTCCTCTCTCTCTGCCTGCCTCTCTGCCTACTTGTGACCTCTGTCTGTCAATTAAATAAATAAAATCTTTAAAAAAAATAAAAATAAAGTAATAGATCAGTCTGACCTAAGATTAAAAATGTCTACTTTTCTATAAACATGGTTAAAGTAATGAGAGACAAGCCACAGAGTGGGAGAAAATATTTGTAAATCAATATATATATATAAAATATATATTTTATATATATATAAAATACTCAGCACGATATGTATATTATATCAATATATATATAATATATTGATGATTATATATATAAACTAAAAATATCTGTTTAAAAAGGTAACCATTTTCTTTTTACAAAGGACATAAGTTTTGAACAAACTTTACCAAATAAGATATATAAAGATGTTCATCATTAGTTATTAGAAAACTAAAATTACGGTACCCGGGTTGCTCAGATTTTTAGGGGTCTGCCTTCGGCTCAGGTCATGATCCCAGTGTCCTAGGATTGAGCCCTGTGTCTTCAGCTCCCACTCAGTGGGGAGTCTGCTTCTCCCTCTGCCTGCCCGCCCCCGCAGCTTGTGCTATCTCTATCGATCCCACTTTCTTCCACAAATAAATAAAATCTTAGAATAATAAAACTAAAATTAAAGCCACAGTGACATACTACTACCCATTGTATTAGGATTGTTAAAAGTTGAAAACATTGATCATATCAAGTACTAGCAGATTTGTTTGTATTAGCCCAAACAGGAAATAACCAGACATCCAATAACAGGTGAATGAATAAACAAAGTTTGGTATATTAGTTTGATAGAATATCACTCAGAAATAAAAACTAGTGAGTTCTTGATACATGCTACATAGTTCTCTAAATAATTATGCTGAGTGAAGCAATCAAACCAAAAAAAATTTTTTTAAGTATACGTACTCTACAGGTCTCCTATATACATTTCTACAAAAAGAAACCTAATCTCCAGTGAAAGAAATTAATTCAGTGGTCGCTTGGGAATAAAGTGGACAGAGGGGAATTACCAAGGCCATGACAAAAATGTAGGCTGATGGATATGTTAGTTACCTTGATTCTGTCGATGGTTTTTCCCTACATGCATATGTCAAAATTTATTAGATTATTTAATTTAAATAGGCACACTTTATTGCTTGCCAATAAAATATCAAAAGAAGCTCTTAATTTTAAAAAATGCTGTCCATCAGAAAACATCACAGAGACAGTTGAAAGAAGGAAAAATAAGAAAGCTATGGATTTGTTCAATTAGTACTAAGTGTTATTATTAGCATGATCATTTCCAGCTGGAGGTGCAGAGGTTTCCCACAGGCAAATGGTTGAACCAGCTCTGGGGACTGCAAACTAAAGGCTTGAAGGATTGCAGTGAACACCAGTGTTTCATTACTGGTAACAAGAGAAAAGAATGAAGAGAAAGGAAAATAAAAATATTCAGTTTGATGCAATAATCCCATTAACTTTTTCGTCTTCTGTGTTCTTGCTCCAGAGAATTTATGCTAAAGGTTTAAACCTGCCCGTGATGTCCAGAGCTAAAGGGATATTATATCATGTGTTTGCCAGATGTTGGTTCCTCCGAAGATGCATAATATTTTTGTCCGAATATTTTCTACTTATTTTAATTGAAAATATTTATTCAAAGTATAGAATGATTGTCTCCTATTAGGAATTATATAATCTATAATTAATCATTAAATATTAATGTGGATTAAAAGATATTGAGAATTAAAATTAGCATGCACATATCTCAAGTACTAGCTTGATCACATTGATAAAAATAGACAAAATTTGCAATACTAAGTAAATCAGAAAAGGCCTTTTTACTGCCTCTCAAGGATGTTTATCATTAATTTGCATATCATATGTTATCACCTCTTTCTCTTGTCTTTTAATACCATAACTGTGATATAACACACCGTTCTAGTAATGGGAATAAAAATATATCATTCAAAAGTAACAGGATAAGACTCTGAGTTTTGCACATTATCTTACCAACATTTATATGGAAGATTTTCTCCCTAGGTCTTAAGTTTACATGGTAAATTTTCTAACTCAAAACACTGTATAAACTAGAACGCATATTAGAAAACTTCAAGGCACATCTTTTCATCTGACAAGTCTATGTTGTTAGGTTTCTCCACTGATCTCATTATCCCTTTCTTCTGCCTCGCCACAGGTCTTATGCAGCAATAGGAGAAAATAGCCATAGTGTCCCGACCCCTCTCCTGAAGCTAATCAGTGAGTTCCGTAAGCAAGCAGGACCATTTCACTTGCCTCCTGAACTTTTGGACGAGGCTTCTGCTGTTCAGTTAGGTCTAGATAACCGCCTCTATATTACTTCTTCCTAGGTTCTTTAAAGCAATCATTATTGCCATCTTTGTGTTTATATAAAGCTCTTTTACACACACCTGAAAGACTGAACACCATCTCAACATTTTATTCTATTAGAGGAGACGAACCTTCAGAGAAAGCAGTGATTTGGGCTCCCTACAAATCAGTAAAATTTGAGGATCCATTTAGAGAATATCGGTCATTCTGACAGCTCTTTCAGACCTTGAACCAGAAGAACCTGTTATCTCAGTGCTCCATAAAATTGCTGATTGGAGTACAGTGAAGGAGAATTGTGATGGGGGGAAAGGGTGACTGGAAAATAATAGGAATAGGAGAAAACACAGTGATAAAGGAAAGGGGAGAAGAGTGAAATGGAATTTGGGGAAGGAGTACAAAAAAACCCAGAAAACTCTGAGCCCCAAAGCAAGGACACACAAAGATGGCCATCCACACAAAAATGCACATCTGGTAGAATTAAAGGTGCTTTTAAAAACTATCTTGCAACCTTGTTTCAGACAAAGTACTCTTAAGAGGTTCCTTTTCCAAACCCTGTAATTACTTATTCTGAGGCAAATTACTGCCTCAGATTTTTTTTTTCTTATACAAATTCAGAAAATGTCAAGAGATAAAGTTGGAGATAATCATACTGATATGATTTCAATATAATATAGGCTAGGGGCGCCTGGGTGGCTCAGTGGGTTAAAGCCTTGTCCTTTGGCTCAGGTCCTGATCTCAGGGTCCTGGGATCGAGCCCCACATTGGGCTCTCTGCTCCAATGGGGAGCCTGCTTCCCTCTTTCTCTCCGCCTACCTCTCTCCCTACTTGTGATCTCTGTCAAATAAATAAATAAATAAACTCTTTAAAAACATATATATATAATATAGGCTATATCATTTAGTGTTCAAACCTAGAACTAGCCTACTCTGAAACAAGGCTGTTCCAGGGTGAGCCATAAAGCCTTCTCCACTACTAGAGAAGCCTTGGGCAGAAAACTGAAATGAGACACCACAGTCGTAACCTATGAAGTAAATAGTAAGATCAAGAGGCTGCTACTTCTCTGGAAAGCTAAAGAATGAGCAGTGGATCCTGAAGCAAGAGAACCATGGCCTTCCTAATGAAATGAGGTAGCCAGAGTGGAAGGAAGAAAGCCTTTCTTGGCTTTGACTTCCAAAGCTTTTGAAAGCACATTTAATGGGTGAAAACTGACTCATATCTAGAACCCTAGTTGCAAAGGAGTTTTTAAAATGCAGTTTTTAAGCATTAGAAAATCTCCAAATTGAAGACATCTAAAATAAGTTGAGATGCCCATTATAAATATCTTAACACATGACGATAATTTTACATTAACAATAGAAAGTAAATATCTCAAGCGTTGCCTACGAATGGTACTATAATTTTGCATAGATTTTTGGAAGAGGGACGCTTGGGTGGCTCAGTTGGTTAAGCAGCTGCCTTCGGCTCAGGTCATGATCCCAGCGTCCTGGGATCGAGTCCCACATCGGGCTCCTTGCTCATCGGGGAGCCTGCTTCTCCCTCTGCCTCTGCCTGCCATTCTGTCTGCCTGTGCTTGCTCTCTCTCCCTCTCTCTCTGACAAATAAATAAATAAAATCTTTAAAAAAAAAAAGATTTTTGGAAGAATTAGATGTGTTTCTTTTTATACTTAATATTTGTGGCCTATAGGAAGTGACTTATAGAAGGCAGAGATTACCACGTAATTTCTGTTCCAAGAACTTTATTTTGACCATTTCATGATAACATTATGGTCCTCAGAAAACATCTCAGTTTGTGTTAATTTAAATACAATACCTGAAAACTCTTAGGTAAATATGAAAACAATGATTTTCAAATTTGGTATTTTGGTAATTAATATATTTCAAGTCACCTATGAAAAATGCTAAATAATGGGGATGATTTGAAAATATTGAATGAATATTGCATCTTTCCTACACTGGCTTCACTTTGCCACTCAGGATGTATGACACTTTAATACAAACTGCATTACATGGAGACCTGTTGGCACGGAGAATTCCCCAGCAAAACTTTATGTGAAGTAACAACTCTCAACACACAGTAAGATACAGGTCCTCCATAGATTTGGCATTCTCAATTCTGTTCTCTTCTTCACGGTAGAAAATATAAAGCAACACATTCTTCATTGTAGACTCTACTGAAATTATCCACCCAAAAGGTGGTACTTTCTTCATAAAAATTTACAACATCACCATTATTGTTTAGATCTAGATTTCTCATCTAGATACTACGATAAATTTCTAACTTATTTTTGACCTCTGATTTCTCTCCTTATTCTCACAAAATCATCCTAAAACATAATTCTAGTTCTTTCACTTCTGTGTTCAGCTTTCTATTACTATTTTTAGTTACTATTTTTAATGGTTTCCCATGTGTACCTCGATTTCTTTAGTCTCACTTCATTATTTATCCCTGAAAGTCACCCTTGGCACCGTAACTCTCCCATCTTTCCATTTTCCTTGTCATTTTATAGCATTTGCAAAGTTCAAGTATTATGTTGCCATCACATCATTTCTGATTTTTTTCCCCACCTTCTTCCACCAACACTTATTTTTCATGTTGTCCATTTAACTGGAAAGCTGTTTTTTTTTTTTTTTTCTTTTCCATCTCCTACTGATGACTGTGTTCATCCTTCACAAATCAGCTCAAATGTTACTTACCTCCTTTAGGTTTCTTTCGCCATCATCCTAACCCAAAATGATGTTTTTCCTCTGAAATTTTAAAGACATACATATTTCAGGGTCTCTTATGGCATGTGACAATCTCTCTTGTTCAATAAGTATTTTGTGTCCTCTTCTATGTTACCAGTTAATGAGGAGAGACATTGTCTCTGTTTATGCTCCCATAATGCTCACACCAGGACATATGCTGAGTAGACAGTAAGTTACTACTAATTTAATACATACATTCATGAATCATGCTAGAGAATGAAACAATTTCTATTTATTGAAAACATGAAAACAACTTTATATCAGTCTTTTTCCTACTTTTTCCTTCCCCTGACATCCTATAGAAAGTAGCTTGAAGCAGTTTTGCAATTTTCTAACTAAGAAATAATTCATACATAGGGCTTTTCTTATTACTTCACATAACCCACTTTGTAGAATTCTGAGCTTTCATTATGAATCAGAGTTCAAGTTTTCGAATTTATGGGGGAAATGGTATTGGGGATTATATGACAAAAATCAATGCACAGCCAGCCTTTAAAATGGCATTTTATAAACTACATAATTGTACATTTGCACTAATTCATTCCATCTTCTTTTTCTTAGAAGTACTTAAAACAGGTTACTATTTGTCATATTACAAGAGATTTATCACATTAATTTTTAAGACATAAGATATTTCTTATGAAGACTTAAAAAATAAATAAATAGAAAAGCAGACCTTCCCATTTCAAGTCAGGAACACTGATGAAAAGTAGAATAAAACCCCAATATGTACACACACATACACAAACACAAATAATTACTACTTTATACAATTACTTAAAACATTGGATTTTAGATAATAATATCAAAGTGTACAGAATAACCTACATGTATAATTTTAGTGTTTTTAAAATTAGATTGCATGATATGGAAACTTGAAATAATGTGTGTGTGTGTATATATATATATATATATATATATCTCACTTTGGGAGGGAGTCAGATTTATTTTATTGTCATTCACCCAGAATGATGAAAGCCAGTTTGCAAAGAAGAATACTGAATGCAAATATAATGTGATTTAAAAACCAATAAAAGAAAACACTGTGAGTTGCCTTGATTGAATACCTATTTAGGTATTAGGCTAAGACTTAGAAGCTAAACATTATATGTAGGACAACACTGTAAATGGGAAATTTTGGAGACTTTTTTTTATTTTTTTGAAAAGCTAGGCATAATTTTATTATTTACATTCTCAGAATGTTAAATCAAATTCTCTCTTCAGCTGTTTCCTTAAGATATTCTTCCCTTCACTGACACTTATGGCCACATATACATAGTCATTTTTCTCACCATCATGACCCAAATAGCTTTTTAACCTGCCTTCAGCACAGCCCCTGCCAACTCTTTCTCCCACAGTGCATTATAAATGATTGTTTAAAATTGCAAATGCGATAGAAATTTCTGTATTTCCAATGTTTTAATAAATGTCGATTTTCATCAAAATGAACTCCAAAGTCATCCTGGAATACAAGGCCTTTCATGACCTCAGTCAAACTGACATTATTCAGCCTCAATTTTTACCATTCTTTGATTTTGTTTGAACAATTCAACAATATGTATCCTACCTGATTCCAAATAGCTTTTTGACTATTCTATTCTCTAAAGACTTAGAAAACAGCTATACACTTGGCCAAAAGGAATTAGTTACTAACAAGTAATCTTTCTCTTAGGGAGTTCATTAACTTATTTTAAGTCATGATAAGTTAAAAAAAGACTTAATATGTCATATTGGGACAAGCATAGTAAAAAATTTAATGAAAATTCAATAGTTCAATTATTCTACAAATATATATTAAGGACTTATGATAGATCAAGCATAAGTCCTAAAGGATTTAGGATTCTAAGACCAAAAAAACACTCCTGAAGAAATCACGTTTCTCAGAACAGAGAAGTTGGACTTCATGGTCAGATAATAAGGCTAGTACATCCAGAAGGATATTCCTGTGTAGACTCGGTATTTCTTTCTTTCTTTCACAGCTTTAGCAATGGTTTTCTTGTCTAGTTTATTTCTTGCTTCATATCATTTTGCTTTGTTGTTTAATGTGGGTTAGTGATATTGAGAGAAACTAAGGTATTTTCAATGAAAGTGAAGATGGTCTTCTCAGCCCTTGCTGAGGTCAGAATGACTACAGAAAAGATGGTGGTTCCAGAGTTGAAGATAAGGGCACAAGGAAGGTAAGTGAAGACTCAAAACAGACCTAAAAGTAATTGTTAAGAGTGACAGGAGAGAAAGAGACTGTGTCATGAACTGAACTAGGAGTAGAATTAAAAAACAAGACAGAAAAGAAACCAAGAAGTTCCTCAAATACATCACAGGCAGGACACTTTGAAAGTAGAGTGTAAGTCAACCCTGAGTTCTCCTTGAAAAAAACTCTCTGAAAACATAAACAAAGATCTCTTCCTGAATTCCTGATTTCACACAGAATTACCAGAAAAAATTTTCAGGCATGGCTAGGCTCTTTGTTTTGAGTATTCAAAATATCTAAAGTAGGTCACTTGGAAATAATTCTTTATAAATGTCCTTCTAGTTCATTCAGAAATCACTATGATGAAAATCTTATAACAATCATTGGTAACAGAATGTCAGTTGTTCAGAAGAGATAATTTTTACATTTCCCTGTGCCTGGCCATATGAACAAACACTTTAAACTGAGGAGAGAAGGCAGGGAATCCAAGAAAAGTGATACTCCATTTGCTGACTTCTTGTGTTGTTTATAGTTTACAAGTTCATGTAATTTCACAGGTGGAATTTCACAGTTAGTAGAATGATGAGGGAAGCAGATGGTATAATCATTTATTTAAAAAAATCAGTCACTTTCTCATATATATGATAGCTCTTACTTCATTCTTTGGGATTTGCATTTTAAATGATTAAGGATCCAGTAAGACAGCATGAAACCTCATTAACAAAGATATATCTTCAGGCCTCTACCTGAAGGGAAAGTGGTGATTTTTCCACCTCATAACCCTCAGTTTAAATACCTGCTGATTTGTTTTATCTCCACTTACTTCAAAGTATTTCAGCCACATTAATGCAGCTTTTAACTATAGAAACTGACAGAATACAAAATCAAGCTTTTAGCTATATCCTAAAATAAACAAACCAGAACATTTTTCACTTCTGAAGTTCCTACTTTCTGTGGCATTGTGTAATATATTAGTGGTTAACTAAAGGCTTCTCTTTACACTAAGGTAAGAGGGGACAAAAAAACCTCTGATTTTTCAGTTCATTATGAAAACTAACATAGCTTGGCTTTTAAACAGATGTGGTGTGTTTAGCTGCTGCTTTGAGTAAGATGCTGGCAGCGATATGGGCGGTAGAGATCATACATTCTCACAGTGCATATAGCAAAGGTGGTCTAATAATTAAGGTTTAATCAGAGCATGCTCCTGCTGCTTTCCCAATCACTGTTGAAGGTAATAATAGCGTTATAGATTAGATAGCAAATTGCAACAAAGTTAGGCAACTGCATCATAAAAAGCAATATTGATGTGTAGAAGAATTAGGTAAACTTAGTCAATGAAGCATAACATCTCATTCATATTAACTTCCAGCAGGCCCTCACAGTCCCAGGCATTGATCCAATCATTTGCTTGCCTAAGTAGTTTCTACCTTCTGTGCAGTTGCTTTTCTCTTTTCTGCAACACCCAATCTCTTTAGAAATGCTTTGTGTTCTCTCTTTTACTGGGTAGGTCCTGAGAAAAGGAACTGGGAGGATTTTTTTCAGCAAAAGATTGTATTGAAATAGTTAAAACTGCAGAATCTAGAAAAGCATCCAGAATCTCCGGACTTTGTTTTCCCCTGACTCCGCCCCAGAAAGGTTAATTTGAGCATGATAATCCTGACTTTATAGTACTGTGGGATGTCTAAGGTACGTAGCCCCTTAGATGATAGTTAGATTAAAGAATAATATTGGGGTGTGTGTGTGTGTGTGTGTGTGTGGTTGAATGGTTTCCTCTATTCTTATCCCAATGTGGATTATCTCCCAATCAACATTTTTCAACTCAACTCCCATGATAAACAATAGATGCTTTATATGCAACAGTAACTATTTAAGTCAGTGGAAACAACAGTTATTCTCAGAGTGGAGAAGGAATGCTTGGTCTGAGTGAATTTGAGAAAATGAGAACAGAGCATTTGAGTGATGTGTATAGATTCCACTAAGGAGAAGTTTTCTATCCTGATCTCTGTAAAAATGTAAAGAATTATTACTTTGTTTGTCAGTAATCTATCAGATTAGATGATAAATGTGGCATCCCATAGAAACTGGTGCTGACAAAGTTTTCCTTAATATATAAATTTCCTTTTATTTATCTGGAGTCAGGACCAACCATTTCAAGTGTTGGGGAAAATAAAAATGAGCCAGCTCTGTTACGTTAAAGTTCAGAAATAATCTGCCATAGTATTTTTTAAAATGTACTTTAGGTGAATCACCACCCTGAATAAAATATAATTATTTTAATAAAAATGTTTCCCATATTTAATAAAAGTTTGATGTAACATTGAACATATGAAACATCAGCATTGGATAATTGGAAGAAAACATTAATTTAAAAGAAAATATATATTTAGGTTTTTGGTTTTTCTTTTTAACATGGAAGTCAGTTCTGCCACCAGTCCATCACAGGAATTTTTATAGAAAAATGTCAGAATGAACAGAGATTCTCATATGTTGGCTTTATTTCTAATACTTTCTCTACATAGGAGGAAATATTGGGACAAAATAACCTACTTGCTTTTTGTCATATGCAGATTCGAGATCCTCAAATTTCTCATCATACTAAATGAAAATCATTTTCTCAGATTGAAATAAGGATGAACAGATTGCATGTAATTTCCATTCTAGTCAGAATTTCTCTGTGCTTTGATCCATGGGTATGTATCTCTCACTTTCTTTTTCTCCATTCTCTCACTTTACCTCTCATTCTCTCTAGATCTGTCTATCTACAAGACAGACAGAATGAAAACCACCAACTCCCATTAATTACTTAATTACATGCCCTTATAATTTGTCTCATAGATATTTCATCCACTAGATCTTTCACCTCCAGATGTTAATGTTTGCTGGAGTCTAAGGGTACGTGATCTTTAAAGGATTTCTAAAATAATAGACTAGATGATTAGAGGTGGCTTCAAAGTTATAACTCAAAAAGTCTTTAGGTAATTAAAAATGAGAAACATACCTGAATTAATGAGAGCGGAGGAAATTGCATTAGTAATTTTTTAGAATGTTGCCCAACTAATTCAGATAAATGAAACAAAAGTGTTTTTTCTTAAACAGGAAACATTTTTTATTTTCTTTTTCACTTCAACTTATTTCTCTCATATTTTCTTTTTTTTTTTTTTAATTTTCCCACTTCTTCACTCGTGAAATAGAGAATTTGATGGGGGAAAACAAGGAGTAGAATACATTTAGTACAGGAAAAATATTAATTGCTTGAAAATGCAAAGTGAGGAAAGAAATCAATTGTGAGTAAACAGCAAGGAATGAAACCTCTTGACCTTGTCAGATGCTTTATGGGAGAGACCCTTCAATCAGAAATGTGCTGATGCTAAATTATCACAGGATTTGATCTATCCTCTAATAATTGAAAACTCCCACTCCTGGAAGGGAACCAGATTTCTGAACAGCCACTAATTTTTCAAAGTGGAAACTGAGAACTGAGGAGACTGTACATTTATCCACTAAGATTTGTACTTGTATTTTATGGCCCATCACATTCAATATTAGGCTCTGGTTGTAAATAGCCACATTGTGTTTTGAGATGCACTATTGTGTGATGTGCTATTGCAATTCTTTAAAAAGTCATATATAGTTTAACTTTTTACTTTTAGTATTATTCCTTTTAAATATCACAGAGTGTGAAAAACTAAACCATAAACAAAGATAAATGCCATTTTACAGCAACACCGGTGTTGATTCTTACTTGCCTATAAAGAAGATGTTAACTCTGAATTCATCAGCTGTTTTTGTAAGGGATACAAGGTACAAAAGAGAATATTTAACATTTTTGTTCAAATGTTCCACTTATCTTATATGTGCAATATACTTGGCGTCACATTATCATTAAACAATCTCTCATTGTGAGATTATTTCTAAATAGTAAAAGCATCTAAAGCAAATTTCAAAATTGATGGTTCATGTGACTATGTAATGAAATGACCCAAGAAGAGCTTGCTGGTTGTTAAAAATAGCCTAGAAATATCTAAGAAATGTAAAATAACTTTTATTTGAAGTGCTAATCCTTATGATGCTTCATTAATAACTCTTTTCTACTCAGATATATATAAAAACACTAAGAGAAAAATAAGAGAATGCATGTCAAGGATGAAACCACCTTAGAGAAATAAAAAAATAAAATAAAATAAAATAAATATATAAAGCTAATGCTCAGCTGGGAATTAAAAGCAAAGTCCGAACAGTACTATTCCCTATTAGTTGAAACACATAAAAGAAGTTTTAAAAACTAGGCATGTCTATGCATAAAAACTTTGTTAACTGGAACACTTTTAGTATTCATTCACGGACTAATCTGAGCACTTTCTAAGCACTAGGATCATGCAAGATGTTAAAAACACAATGATGAACATGCCAGTATCTTCCTTCAATAAACTTAGTGTGGGAGGCAGACAGCTTTGATAAACCCAGCAATTGCCATCCATGCCAAAGGGATAGGCATAAGTGTAGAAGCTTCAGTCTGAGCTGTGGGAAATGGTTAGTGTTGACTTTCAGGAAGTGACTTTGTCACTAACACTTAAAAAATCCTAAAAAATTTTAAGCAGGAAGTGACATGGTCTTATTTGCTCTTTGCAAAGACAAAGAACTTCAAAGGAAAGACTTAAAAATGAATGGTGCTAACTCTTTGGGTCAAATGGTGACTTAAAAAGATAATATGTAGAACAATCTTTTGCACCCATGGAAAGAAAATTAAATTGCTTGGGAAGTCGCTTCCAAAACTAATAGTAGTAGTAGGGTGTAAACAGTCAGGGAAAGCTGCGCTGTTTTGTTTGAAGTAAATGAGGTCTCCTTGGTGCAACGATGTCTCCTGGTGTCTTCCCTGCCAAATTCTATATATTTTCTTCATCTGAAACTATTCAGAAAAATACCTGTAATTTCAGTTCATTGTATACCTCCACACAACCTGACACTTTCTTAGCTGATGATATGTTAGAATGCCAACTTCTGAGGAGAGGAAAGGACAGTTTTGGGGTAGAGACAAACCTGGACTTGAACAATGTGTTTGGGGATGATTTCTCAAAACTTCGAAATGATACTTTCTCATCCTCTTGAGAAACTTATAAAATTGGGCTAATATTAATTCACAGGATTTTGAGAAGATTAAATTAGGAAACACGTACTCTGGAACATAGGTCAAGCCAAACACATTTTTGTTTCTCTTTTTTTCTCCCTATATTTGATAAGAATCTGATTGGACTAATTAAACTTTTTTTTTTTAATTTCAGCCTAACTGTATTTGTTTATTCAGGCAATCACTATTTGAAGTGAGTTGAACAGTTCACTGAAATAGAGTAAAAAACTCGGTTTTCACTATCTAGACCTGTAAACTCTTGTAAATAAATCCCTTTACTCCTTTGTAATGAAGTGTGCTCCATTGGGAAACAGATACATTGAACCTGATGGTCTTTCTTGTTACAAAAAGAACAATTCTTTTATAAAATGATATGATAATTAATAGCATATTAAGCACCAGAAAATCAACGGATGAGAAAAGCAAGTATTCATAATAATGTTAAAACCCCTCCACAGTCTAAAAATATCTATGAAAGTATCTCAATGTCTGAGTGATAGACTAAGACACGTAATAAATTCGGATAGAAATATGTCTTTTCAAAGGCAGCATACCACAAAGGATTTTACTTACCTGACTTTAATACTACAAAAAATCATTTTTTTGAAGGTTTTATTTATTTATTTGAGAGAGAGAGAGTGAGAGAGCAACCAAGAGAGCACAAGCAGGGGGAGCAGCAGAGGGAGAGGGAAAAGCAAGCTCCAGGGAGCCTGACGTGAAGCTCAATCCCAGGACCCTGGGATCATGACCTGAGCCTAAGGCAGATGTTTAATCAACTGAACCACCCAGGTGCCCCCCAACCAAATCTTAATCTAATAATCTAATAATCTGATTGCCAGATAAAATACAACATGTCCAGTTAAATTTGAAGTTCAGATAAACAACATTTTAAAAGTATAGTACATACAGTATTGGGAATGTATTTATACTAAACAAATAAAATTATTTTCATAATTTATTTATTTTTATAATTATCTCTTTTTATCAGAAATTGCACATCCTGGTATTCCTTTATTTAAATATAACAACAGTAATGGGGTTTACCAAATAAGTTATATATATTTAACAATATGTTAAAGGTTAGAGATTTCTTTAACCTGAGGGTTAATTAAGAAAGAGTAACTCTGGCCCCGGTAATTCATTCATCATTCATTCATTCATTATGTTAGAGACTCTCAGATGTCAAGTCCTATACAAGACATGGAGCAGTCAATCTTTAACAAATACAAGGACCTAACATCGTGAACTTCATAGAAATATATGTCATAGAGATAAATGCCACAAATAAAAAATGATTTTCAGTGGATCTTGATGTGCTTTCAGTTACCCTTTACTAAGAAACTAGGGCTAACTCTTAATCCTTATGAATAAGATTTAAAAAGTGTGATTGTCTGAAATTCTCTGATTGGCTTAATTATTAAATACTCTAAACTAATGTAACACATTAAAAATAATTAACAAACCAAAATCACCATGTCTTAAATCCCTGGGAATTTGAGGGGCAGGTTCTTCTAGCAGTTACGGTCACAGCACTGTCCCCCGTCTGTTTTGATGCCACTATGTTCTGATCTTACCAGACTCCAGGACGTGTATGTCTCTCACAGCCTTCATTGTCAACCACAGTTAGTTCCTGATATAGTTACTGACTCTAAGAATGGAAGAAGAAAAAAAGAAGCCCTGTCTCTGTCACTACAGCACCTTCCTGTTTTATATGTCTATGGAGGACACATTTACTCTGTGTAAGAACCTGCTTCTACGAGCTGTGGCTATGGGAAAGGATTCATAAGCTCTTGGGCAGAAATAGTGACTTCTTACATGGAAGGTACTCTGGAAATGAAGTCAGCCCTTGCATAGTAGTAGGACTGTTCTTGCGAAAAACTTACCTCTTACCACTTCTCTCTCCCATATCACCATCCTCAAATCCACCAGAAAAGGTAACTCATGATATTTAATACCTTTATGTCCAATGTCATAAACTTAGACCATACCTATCATCAAATACTTCCAAAAGTATTTAGAAATGGTATGTATGTTGTTAACCTTGACTATGCCCACTAAATAAATAATTAATGCTATTAATCCATACTAAAGAACATGTCTCAAATTAAAACAAGAATAGGGGTACCTGGGTGGCTCAATGGCTTAAGCCTCTGCCTTCGGCTCAGGTCATGATCTCAGGGTCCTGGGATTGAGCCCCGAATCTGGCTCTCTGCTCTGCAGGGCGCCTGCTCCCCCTGCTCTCTGCCTGCCTCTCTGCCTATTTGTGATTTCTCTCTCTGTGTCAAATAAATAAATAAAATCTTTTAAAAAATGAGAATATATATGCTTATGTGTTTAAGAGGGGAAAAAACTATTATTGCATCAACTTGCAAACCATTTGAAAAAAATATGGTAATAAATAATGACAAAATTTATTTATTTATTTATTTATTTATTTATTTATTTATTTATTTGCTTGTATACTGACTGAGGTATTGTAGTAAAAGTAGAAAGGGAAATTAGCTTGAAAGAAAGGGATTTAGCCCATGACTCTAAATAACTGTAAGACATTTAGAGAATTATTTAAGTTTCTTGGCTTCAGTTTTTCCATCTATTAAATAGAAAATAAGAATAGCAAGAAAGAGTGGAGGAGCAGTTTACTGTATATTCTAGATATTTCACTTAAGCCTAAATTATATGCATTACATTTAGTGATAAAGGACCAGATTTATAAAAAGAAAATTCTCTTCTTGGGAATGTGTATGTGTGCATGTGTGTGTGTGTTTAATCCATCTCTAGAACAATTTAAATGAATTCAATAATATCTACGGAAGGCTAGCTATGTGTAAAGTATTGGTCTAGTATATTTGCCTCGTTGTAGTATACTTTTCTCATTACTAACAGAAAACGAAATGTATGCAATTCTCCTATTTAGGCATTGGGAAAGCCATGCGGGCCCCCCACCCCCCGCAGTTAGTAATGTTATTATAAAGGCACAGCCATAACAGTAATCCACCAAAGAATATTTCAGTGACAGGAGAATATAACCTAGATGATCTCTTCTCTTTACAGAGGAATCCAAACACCGTTAATAGCTTCAACCCATCCACTGAAACACCCTCACATGAGTTGGAGACCTTGCCACCTTATTAACCTTACAGGTTCTGCAAAATGCTGCTTTTGGAATGATATTTATAAAGACCATAATTTTCTTAAGCATTCCTGTTCATAGAGGAAGTAAAAAACTAAAGATTATGGGGAAGTGTCTAATACTCTTGTGATTATGAAATTCAGAAAAAATGAGCTTAAATAGCAGATCATTTTCTGAGTTTTGTGAGGATATGCAGTCTCAATTTGTATCCCTCTTCGCATCATTCCTTCACCTTGATTGTCTTTGGCTTCCTGTTTCTTCTTTCTGGAGCCCTCGGACCCTCATGTCAATCAGTTACTCTTTTTACAGACTCCCACTTCTTGTCTGACCACCCTCTGTTAACCACCTGTTACAGTGAAATAAATACTGATTTCTGCCTTTACCTGTTGTAGGTTCCAAGTACTCTAATATTTCACACTTGCTCTGTTCCCCAAGCAAACTTCTTCAACATCCCAAATGATCAATCATTTCTGATACAGGTAATAAATGTGTCAACACTCTTTTTAAAGTGTTATATTTAAAGTGTTACTGTGGTCAGAAGTAATTCCTCAGTATCTGGTATTGAAATTGCCTGTTTCAAAAGCCTCCACTACTCTCTCCACTGTCTGGGGAGGGAGAGATAATTGCTGCACGTATGCTGGTCTTGTCCTTAGAGCTTTTCACACATCAAGAGTAAGGCCACTTTTCCTCATTAGTGCAGCAAACACCTGTCCCACACGTTGTGATTTTAAAAGCTGTGAGAAGATCTTAGTGCTTCTCCAACAATCTTTCCCCATCCTATAATTCCTTTAATTGGGAGAAAGCCTTTCATATGAGAAAAAAAAATGATATGAAATCATTTCCTAAGAAAAAGATTCAAAAACTGAGACAAACTAGAAAACACAAGGATACTCAGCAATGTGAAAATGAAGAAAAAGAAGGATAGAAATGTGAAGATGTTTCATAAAAAAGGAATTTTAATTGGAAAAGGTAAATTGAGAGCAGTGAGAAAATGATACACTCTTCTATTTTTATGTTTTGCTTCCTTCATATCTCACTTTGCTCTATGCCTGACCATGGACTCCACTGCCAAAAATCTCCTTTAACTCCTTTAACATAATTTAAATCAAGTTTCAAAGCTATTAGGGACTCTATGACTCTTTCACTGATAAAGTACAGGTATTTGGTTACACTTGGAAACTTTTTTCACCAACAATGAGCTACATCACTTTTCAGTTCCCTTCCAATGTCTAGAATATATGAACTAGTCCAGACAGTCTACACCAGCATGTAAGAGATCACAGAATGGCATTGTGCCATATGTCCTCAAATTGAAAGAATCTATCAAGTTCCACATCAAATCCCCATTGCATTGAGCTTTTATTAAGCATGAATGTGTATCAAATTATCAATTTCACAAAAACATATTTAAGAATAAAAATAACTCTATGTCATATGAGAAAATGAATGTAAATATGTAATCAAGGCATATATTTACCCAATATCAATTAACTGAATGTTATAAAACATTAGTTGATACAAATAAACATTCAGAATTATATCAACAGCATTTCCAGTTATATCTTTCAATAAAGACAGAGGCAAAGTGACTTCAGTGGAAGCTAATGAATCATAAAACTAGATTAGATAGTTGGAAAGACATTGGATGACTTTGAACACCAAATGTCTAGGCCGTATCTACTTCACTAAATGGACAGCAGAACAAACAGTACGTGTCTGATGAGAGCTGGGGTGAATTTGGAAGGGATTTCATTTGAAAACAAAAAGAACTACTTTATCAACATAGTTAATATAAAATTTAATTATGGGTAAATTTTCTCTTGGCATTAGACAAATAACCACATTCCTTACAGTGCTTGAAGGCCAAGCCTGTTGTTTTGTACTTATAAGTCAGAGTGTTTCTAATTAGGAATAGTAATCCTGGGGTATAACAGTGGAGATTTCACTGTCTCCCCTTAAAAGATGTCTTATATATCCATTATGTATCTATCTGATGATTCAGCAACAGATTCTCCATATTATGATGGTTATTTGAATGCTAAATGTGCAAACACATTTTAAACATCCTCTAAGGCAACATTTTTCTCTGTGTCTTAGCAGAATAAAGCAATAATATTGTTCTATCTTTTCAACTATTAGAAGAAAAATCTTACATATGTTAAACTAAGCCTCAAGTGAGTTAGGCTTTAATCGAGCTGTTTTGATTTATGTGTGTTATTAATCTGGTTCAATTCAAATAACCATTTATTAAAGGCAGAATCAATGCAGACACTGTGTAAGGTAGAGTTCTTACAGTTAGTTTGAAATAAAGAGGGTAAGAACATCGCAGAGGCTGAAAGTAAAAACTGAATAGAATTGAGAGTTTGAGAAGCACTACTCGGCCCTGTGTCTCTGCACTGTCCCTTGAGGTGTCCCTGCATCCTTATCCACACCTTCATGATTAGCCACTGACAAGAAATCCTGTGAGAATTATCCTCAATTGTCTGTCATATCTTTCCACTTGGGACTCTGGCTGATTCAAGTCCCAAAATGCAAAACGATTTGGGGGATCTTCCCCAGGACCCTATAAATTCTCCATTTCAGCACCACAAATCATGCCAGGAAAAAATTACTTAGGTCAGAGTAACCCAAATCCAATCAAAAAAGCTTCTTGGGGGTGGAGAAGGAAAATATGGCTCATATTCAGGAAAAGGAATGATGATATATCAATAAATTATCCTAATAAGTATATCTGAAGATAATAAATATTTTAATAAAATACCCATATAAATGTATAACAGGTTATATTTGGGCTTTATAAACTCTAATTACTTCTTAGTTTAGACGTGACTTTCTTTAGAGGGAATAAAATGAATTATGTCCAGTCTTTGAGATAGAAGGCTCTGAAATGATGAAAATTTGCTAATTTGCTTTCACTTCATTTTTTTTTTAAGATTTTATTTGCTTATTTGACAGACAGAGATCACAAGTAGGCAGAGAGAGGAGGAAGCCGGCTCCCCGTTGAGAAGAGAGCCCAAGGTAGGGCTCGATCCCAGGACCCTGAGACCATGACCTGAGCCAAAGGCAGAGGCTTTAACCCACTGAGCCACCCAGGCGCCCCATAATTTGCTTTCACTTTAGTTAAACTGAAAATACCAATGATCTATATAATTCTTAAGGTTCAGTAAAAAACTTTTATGTTAGCATACTTCAATGCTAAGTTTCACTGTGGCAAAAGCAAACAGAAAAAGTACTCTTGTATGTAAAAGTATCTTTACTTAAATATGTATATTCAAAAATAGTCATTGAAAACTGAAGTCAATATTTTATATATAATAAAAATGAGGATAATGAAGCTAACTTAGCTGTATAATGGCAGAACTTTAACAATAACTCTCGTTTCCTAACTCTCAGTTCTGTTCTTCTGTATCACATAATTCCCCTTATGATGGTACCATGCCTATATAATTTAACATATTTACACTCAAGAAAAACAGTTACTGTATTTTTTCCTTGCAATGAACTCTTCTTCTTTTATTTATTTATTTTTTGTATTCTACTCCAGCAAGAAACATAAACAGGTTAGTTGGACAACTGGCTATTGTTAAAATACAACTCTAATAAACATTTTACATATTTGGTTGGCTTTTAGATAGACCTTTCCTGGAAAAATATGTTCAAACACAATTAGCTCTATAAATACTTTTGACAATTTTAAATATGTGATTTTAGTTTACTGAGCTACTTTCCTTTAAAATGAAAGACAGTTATAACTTTTTTTCTTCCCACTATTTTTTGCTGAGACAACCTATTTATCTTGGCAACAAACACACTTCCACTATCTTGATCTTGTATTTTCAATTTAATCTCCCAGTCGGCCCTCTGTCGCCCCCCCCCAAAAAAACCCAGAAATTTACTTCAAACTAGAATATGATTTTCACTTTTCCATCTTTATCCAGCCTCTTTTCCTCTGTCAGAGATATTATTTTGCCAAGATTTTTGATGGTCAAAATAAAATTTTCCTTCAAGCTCAATTCTAATATTATTTCCACTAAGTATACTTTCTGATCCCCTCAGGTAAGAGTAAATTCCTCCTCTATCTGTTTTTATGGTTTCTCTGCTGTGATATTATATGCATTAATATTTTTTGTACAGTTAATAGATGTATATACCTGACCTAGTCTCTACACTGCTGAAAATATAATGATCGTAAAGATGAAAAGAACTATGTGCTTGAGAATGAGTGGATGATAAAAAATGAAAATATAAGTTGGGCACTAAAAGCAGTGGGACTTGAATGTCAAATAAAGGCCATGACCTCATGTGAATAAACAGTAGAGAGATAAAAACCTATTTGTCTTTGTTTTTGAACCAGCAAAATATCTTCAAACTAAAGATTTTAAAAAGACATCATTTCATCCCATGGACCATTTGGGATCCCACATGTTACTTTCTGTAATACTTGGCCTATAGCAGTCATAAGTATGGCAATGCTGAATTTAATATATGGTCAGACATATTGTTTATAAAGCAATTCATTGGAGAAGACCGTCGAATCAAAAATAATCACATTTAATGAATCTGATATTAGCTATTGAACAATTTAATTGCTATGTTTTTCCACAAATAAGAACACATTTCCAACCAAGCCTAAAATGATCTTGCGATTCCGATATGATTATTTTCACATTCCCTCTGCCAGGATCTACTATAATCATCCCTTCTTTTCACAGGAATAAAATGTTTTTAGACTGTTCATCAAAAATACTATAACATCACATTAATTATACTTGGCAAAACATAAAACACAAGTCACTTATAAACATTGATTTTTCCAAACATCACTATGAACTAGTATAATATTGTGCAGGTTTTGCAGATTGTATTTAAGATCTATTTTCAACACCCAACATGTGTATCTGGATCACTGCACCCAATATTGCATCACAAATATTTGAGCATAACTGAGTAGCTATATTTCAGCTATATCCCACTGACATTTTCTATAATGCAAAAGGGTGTCATCTGCTTCCTTTCTTTTTCATTTTCAGAAGAACATCCACTTCTGTTTTTCCTTTTTTTTTTTTTTAATGAACCATCAATACATATTCTAAAATAGGATATATCCTTCAGATGTAAACCCAAGAGTTCACAGACTGAGAGATCTACTTCCACACCTGTATCTTTCTGGCAAAAAGATGCTTCATTTGGATAGGAAAAAAAATAGAGCGGGAGCCAGGAACAGTCATAGAATGTGCTTTGGCAGCTTTTCTACGCCACCGTATTTTTATTTTTAATCTCTAGGGATAATTCACGGAGAAAGAATCTCCTAATGTGTTGCTGAAATATGTATTATATTGACAGCCAAAATGAAAACTCACTCGGTTTTCTTCAACGTTTAAAAAGATATACCCACTTTAAGATGTTATGGCATGTTAAACTGTGAAGAAGAAAACATATATGGCAAATTAATATTAAAATATTTTTCATATGTTCTTCAGCTGTAATAACTACCAGATCTCAAAAATGCAATCTCTAATGATTATTGAGGTCTATGGGAATATGCTTGATTTAAGGGCAAATAATTATTGTATGCATTTGAAGAGGTTTCAAACTCTCACTTAAGTTTATAAACCTTTTCAGCTAATTTTTGTGTTATGCAACTCAGAAGGGAAGGAAAGAGATACATATAAAAATCTACTATGCTTTCCTCCTTTCCTCTCTCTTTCCTGCCCCTTTCTTTCCTTCGTTTCAACATCTATCAAGCACTTTCCATGTACCAGACCCATACTCAGTAGAGAAGTTTCAAGATAGAATTAAATTTATGGTTAAGTATAGGAAATTGAGAGTATTAAGGTAAGCTTGAATAGCATTCACTCAAATAGAGTTAAGGTGATTATATTCATCCAGTTTAAAACACTAACACGTATCCTGCCTTGGCCACAGGAGTCTCCACATTATACCGCATTCTAGGTTCACCAACATCATGACTTCCCTTATCTAAGGATGGATGGATTTGGTGAAAATCTCATAAACTTTTCTCACAGAAGGTTTACCTTTACCTTTTGTCTTTTATATAATCTATAGGATTTATGCAATGTGTGTGTGTGTGTGTGTGTTTCTTATTACTTAATGCAAGGTATGTTAGTCTAAGTGATGCCTTTCTATTAAGATTTTGAGAACAGCCATCTCCATCACAAACTTCTCCAGGGATCTTAGCAGTCTCTGAATCACCAGAAAGCAACAATAAACAAGTCGTTACACTGACTGGTTGGAACCTCTCGGGAACAATATTTCTGAACTGGACATACACATCTTATATAACTAACTGCTTCTGCTTCCCTTCTTTTATCAGATAAACCCTCCCCAGCACTCACTATACCTAGCACTCTTTGAGCTGTTGTGTTGATGGAAAAACATTGATAAAGATGTTCTCAAAGACAATGAAGTTTTAAAGGAGTTAAAGTTTGAGAGATTCAATACATAACATTCCTCTTAATTTCTGAACCAAATAAAGAAGCCAAAGTCACCAACCAAAAGAGAAAGAAATGTTCACTTTATTCCTGACTGCAGCTGTAGACCATACCTCAGTGTGAGAACGCCATGTGCTGGCCAACAGGTAAACGAACAGCTCATCCAAGGAAGTGTTGGACTTTCCAGAGAAGTTAAGTCTTACCCAGGTCACCAACTCACACTGATTCAGGATAAGTGAGAAAAGACATACATATAGATAGATCTCTTCCACATGATGCCAAAATTTCCTCCGTCCACTTGAGAAATGGAAACCAACAGCTGGTACTTGTGAATGAATTAACTCCCTCCACCTCAAATTGGAGCAGGGAGAAGAGTAGCCAAAAGACCAATGGAAATGCTTATGCAGAGCAGAGAAATTGGAATTACTCAACTAAACCTTCCAGCGGAGACTGTATTTTTGTCAAAAAACACCCTAAATGCTATTGCATGTAAGTGATGAGTCACTGAATTCTACACCTGAAACTAGTATTACACTGCATGTTAACTAACTGGAATTTAAATGAAAACATGGAAGAAAAAAAAAAAGCACCCTAAATGCAATACTATGTAGTTTGTCTACCATGTTGGTGACCTCCATGAAGTCAGTAAATTCTTCTCAATTTCTTTGAACTAGATGGGTTTCAGTCTTCATTTTATTATCACAGGAGTCCTGTGGCCATGACTACTAAGGAAATAACAAAAACATTAAACATTTATTATAGTATATAGTAATACATAATATCATACATGTTACACATTACATAAGAGGAGAGGAAGGAGAAATTTTCTGCCAGCTAGTAGATCTAACTTTTTTGACTCACCATGTAGTAGCAGTTGAAATACTTTGAAAAAATAAATGTTAAAAAAAAAAAAAGAGAGAGAGAGAGAGTTTTTATCTCTTTCTAACTGGTGAGGACAGCTTACTAATTAACATACTTAAAGCCTAGTGTTTTCCAGCAAAAGCACAGGACTGTCCCCAAAACATAGATCAATGGTAGCCTTATTCTTTGACAAGGAAAAGAGGAGAAGAATCCACTGAACAGCTTTGTTATTACCATAATTACACAGGTGCAAAAACAGCATTAAAAAGATCAACACCATCTATAGCAGCATGGATTGCTAATTAAAATAAAATCCCTTATCCTACAGTGACGAAACAAATAAACTGACAAAGATAGGAATCTGAGACCCACAGAAACCCAAAATATGAAGACCTAGAAATTAATACTTTAAATTTGTAAAAGGCAACGTAATACTTGTAAAAGACAATTTAACATAATATTTTGTGAATGGTGAGGGATAGGGATATAACCAGGAATCTGATGTGAGTGAATTAACCTTCATTGCTAATTTTTACTAATAAAGTATTGATGGTAACATAAGGACCAAACTTGTAGAAAGCATATGAGCTCTGCTTATGTTCAAGGTTAACTGTTTTAGTACATATCCATATATGTATACATAAGACCCCCTTTTTCTTTTCCCTCAAGATTTTATTGAAGCTTTAGTAAAAATCCAGGAAATAGAAAAAAAACTGAGATAGGCAAATCTGATCATGCAGTGCTGCCTATGTTACGGACAGAATTGTACCATCCCACAATCTATATGTTAGTACTAACTTCCAGTATCTTAGAATGCTACTGTATTTGGAGATGGGTCCTTTAAAGAGGTAATTAATTTAAAATGAGACCATTAGGGTGGGCCCGAATCCAATCTAGCTGGTGTTCCCATAAGAAAGGACTATTATGACACGGGAGGAGGAAAGACCTTGATAGGACACAGTGGTCAGAAGGTGGCTGTCTACAAGCCAAGGAGAGAGGCCACAGAAGGAAACAGCCTTGCTGACACCTTGATTTTGGAATTTTAGTCTCCAGAGCTGTGAGAAAATAAATTTCTGTAACTGAACCCACCCAGTAAGTGGTACTTTGTTGTGGCAGCCCTAGCAAACTCATACTCTGTTCTCACTCATGAGGCACTGCCCATTGTTTGAAGCTGCCAGAAAAGCTGACTCCAAACTGCAGGGAACTTGGTTTCAGGATTATGAGTACTCAGAGTTCACCTATAAGGAAATAAAAATCGAACATGACATAGGCTATTAATAAGAAAGAGAAGCTTTCTAAAATATAAATTTTACTGCTCTATAATTTCTTTCTTATTTAAAAATTATAATCTCTAAATTTAAAGTAGCTTACATGGGGTGCCTGGGTGGCTCAGTGGGTTAAGCCTCTACCTTCGGCTCAGGTCATGATCTCAGGGTCCTGGGACAGAGCCCCACATCCGGCTGTCTGCTCAGCAGGAAGCCTGCTTCCCTCTCTCTCTCTCTGCCTATTTCTGATCTCTGCCAAATAAATAAATAAATAAATCTTTAAAAAAATAAGTAAAGTAGCTTACATGCCTTGACCATGGGTATCCATAGGTAATATTGTAACTAATTTTAGTTCTTGGCTATGAAATTGATAAACTGATTTTAAAGATGTTTATGAAAATCAAATTCTCTCTTAAAGACTCATAGTTACTCATACTTATTAAAGTAATCACTTTTATTAAAATAACAGTAACTTCAAAAATCTTAAAAATGAAAAAAATTAAGAATTAAGTTAAAATTTAAAAAATTAAAAAATTAAAGTTAAACATTTAATTAAAAAATTAAAGTTAGGGCGCCTGGGTGGCTCAGTGGGTTAAGCCGCTGCCTTTGGCTCAGGTCATGATCTCAGGGTCCTGGGATCGAGTCCCACATCGGGTTCTCTGCTCAGCGGAGATCCTGCTTCCCTCTCTCTCTCTCTGCCTGCCTCTCCATCTACTTGTGATCTCTCTCTGTCAAATAAATAAATAAAATCTTTAAAAAAAAAATTAAAGTTAAAAATTTTAAAAATGAACTGGCATTTGAAAGTACTCCACGAAGTAGGTATTACCCTATTGTCTCTTTAGCTCTATTTTAATATACGCATTTAATATTGTAGTTTAGTATTCACAATGGTAACCTTAATATACTTTTACTACAGTTGTTTTATGTCATCTTTGCCCATGTATAATACTTTACCTAACTCATGCTATTCAAATTTTCTTAACTCAAGCCTAACCCTGTAGCATCAGGCAGAACACAGTAACTTCAAGCCTCATTCCACGCCTGACTTTGGCACATTTTCCATTATAACTCAACCTATAATTACGGGATCTTAGAACTGTATCAAAGACATTTATTAAATATACTTAAATTGTGAAATTGTTATGCAATTAGACATGAAATAGGCATTTCATGTACACAATATTACAATATTTTAAATTGAAGTGGAACTGAAAACTCTCCAGTTTTTTGAATAATATAGAATATTTAAAAGAAAAAAAAAATAAACCTACGTTTTCCCTGCAGAGACAACATAATTTGGAATTATTTCTTTCAGTTCAAAATTGTTTGATATGATCATACTGCCTTGATAATTTTATACGTTTTTTCTCATCTGTCGTACCTCTGGTGTTTTGTTTTGTTTTTAATGCACTGTATATGTGCTAAATTCAAGTAGATATGTTCAAGTGCTCTCACTAAAAATTAAAGCTTCAACAGGGTAATATCAAAGACAGAGTTTAGGATGTTGGAAGACATAACAAAAAAAGCTATAGACCATTTATAAACACACATTTATTTTTATTCAATACATTTTGTGATCACAAAATCAATTAAGCGATTTAGTTAATTTAACAATTAAGCAGGTATGTTAGCACATAAAGAGGAGAAAGAGGGAAGAGGAGTGCATGGCACATAGTATCTTATCATAGGTATTGATTGGGCCAATCTCTCTCCGATCCCTGGGAAACTTGGTCTCTTCCAAATGGTACTTAATGGCCTTAATGTTCACTGATACCCTATCCTGATCTGCTTGAAATGTTGGCTTTTTCTCTGATATCTTCACTCTGTGTATGTACACATATGGGCAGATGTTTAAATATGTATACAAACACACGCACACGTACACATTAGTTAGATTTGTCCAGTGAAACAAATGACTGTAGACATTTAACCAATAGGTATTCAATACAGGGAATTATATGTTTCCAGAGCCATTGGCAACACTAGAGGGTGGACACTGAGAATCACTGTTGGCCTTGATGAAATCAGTAAGCACTAGAGCCTTAGCATCAAAAATTTCAGTTACATGAGCATCAGAGCAAAGGCCTAAGATCACAACTCTAAACCTCTATAAACATTGTGTCTGAGGTTTTCCCTTGGTCCTATCTGCTACTGCTCTGGAAGCATAATACTTCTTTTATATCTTCCAATTCTCCCTAATGTCTCTCAATTAGTGTAGCCTAAACCAAAATTCTGCTGACAAGTCAGTCTTGGAAATATAAGTTTCAGAATTTCAGAAGAGCTTAAAAAGCTAGGGATGGTATGGAGTATAAACAGATGATATCGGTTATATCTGAGATATTAGATTATTTATTGAACCAAATGACTCTATGGGGATAATTTCCTGTTTCCATTTCTTCTAAAGGTGAGAATAATTTGGAGTGTTTGTAACTTTTTAAAAATCTGACAATGAGGAATTTTCTTCAGTGCTTGTATGGATTAGAGTATCTCTAAATTATATTTCTGTCTGACCAAGAAGAAAAAGCCAAGGAAAGTTGTGGAGGACTTGGCTCCCTTGTTTCTTGAGCAACATAGGTACTATCATTAGACAGAATCTTAAGTTTACTAGTGAATAATGTTACATGTACGAATTTTTTTAAGAAATGGAACATATGGAAAACATTGATGACATTTATTAAAAAAATCTGTTCCAATCAGTGATGTAATTGGTTTAAAAACATCTTTGATTTTGAAAAATATTTGATTGTCACTTATATTTTTAGAGCTGTTATGGAACTTTATATTTTGTCCTATTTGATCATATTCCTGTGTATTTGAAAGGGAGGTTTAGAAATGGATTTCTAAGCATTCTATCCTTTTTGACCTGTGTACTGTATATTTCAAAAATACCATGCAATCTGACATTTGAATACAACATACAGATATCTGTGATAGAACCAGATTTTTACATAGTAGCAAAATTGATTAAGTGAATTGGCATTTATGACAGAATATGGGAAATAGGATATAAAAACTTACTGTGATAAATGAGAAACCATGAAATTAATGATGACTTTAAAACCATCTAGCTTATCATATCCATTCTACAAAATCTATCATTAATATGTTCTGGCCTGGAAAATAAAGATAGTGATTATAACAGTTAAATGGATACTTCTCATATCTCAAAATATTCTAATCTTTCCCTATGGTGGATATATTTTTTAGGATCTTAACAAAAATATCCTCATGTTGTCTGAATGGAAAAATAATCTCTAAAATGAGTTTTCTTGCTCTGTATCTAAGAAACTATAAAAAAGAAAAACATGCTAAATTGTTCATTCATTTGGTTTTTCTTAATTTAAAATATGTACTAAGTAATTACTATTTGTTCAGTACCACTTTATACCCTAACAATTTAAATGCAAGAGGATGCTGCAAGGAGATGGGATCCCAATTATTTTCTAAAACTTTATCAAGTAGAAGCTAAAAAGAGGAGTCGATTAAAAATGAAATTTCAAAAATCTGAATTTATTTTACAAGCATACTACTCCATTTTGTGGCACCCAGGAATCTCTCAAATTCTTCCCTCAAAAGCCTCTGATTTAAAAATATTAATAATAACTGTCTCCTTTTTATAAAACCATTTTTGGAAGCTGCTTAGAGAGAAGGGGGTCAAATTATCTCTCTTGTCCTGAGGCAGAGACCTATTTCTGCTGTGAAACTACAAAGTAGAGGGAAAAGCAAAGATCCAAAGCCAGGTTTGAGCCATGTGCCCTGCCCAGTCACAGGGTGCAGGACACCCTGCATAAAATACCAGCAATGAAAATGTCAGTAGAATGGATGACTCCCAAAAGGAAAGGAGGATTCTGTACCAGAAGTAGTGCTGTGCGGGCTAACACAACAGATGTCCGCCATGCAGACATTCAGCAAGTAATTATAAGAGCGATGGGTGTTATTAAATTGAGTTTAAGGGTTTGTTACCAAGGGAATTTAACTTAAAGCTTGTCAAGATCTTCCTGATGATTAGAACAACTAGGAATTTGCTGGGTAAAGGGAGGAGAGGTGGGAGTAGGTCAGGAGAGATATTTTAGACAGAATGAATAGCAAATGAAAGGAACAAATTTGAAAGATTGCAGAATATTTAGTAAACCAGAAGAAGTTCAGAAGGGCTGCAACCTTGAGAACAAGAGAGAGAGAGCTCAGGGGAATGGGAGGGCAGAGGTACAGAGAGGAAAAACGGAACTGGACATGATAGGAATTTTAAACTTGATTTTAAACATACTGGGAAACCCCATAAAAACAGGATCAATGTGGTCTGATCCATGTTTTAAAACTACAGCTTTGCTGTTGTGTATAAAGTGGAATGGAGTTGAGCAAGATTTGTGGAAAAGGGATTGTTTAGTAAGCTGACACAGGATTTCAAACAGCAGATGATAGTGAATGAGAATAGGGTGAAAAAGGGAGACAGAGAGAAATGAACAATTCAAAGGCTATTTAGTGAGAAGTGATAGAATTTGTAGAACAAGAGAAAGAAAGAACTAATTCTTTCATCTAACACATATTTATCAAACTACTGTAATATTACTGGTCTGGTTGATACATTAGTGAATAAAGCAAACAAAAATCCCTATAACCATGGATTATACCTTCTGATGGAAAGAGAATTTTCAGGATTCAAGCTGCCAGTCCTTCAATTCAACCTAACATTAATTGAAAACTTATATTGCAAGACAAAGGACAAATCTACATCTGTCACAAGGTTTATTGATTCTCATTGAAAATCCTCAGTCCTCCAAATAAATTGGAAGAATATAATAAAGTGAAGCAGACCTGAAGGAAAATCTTCCACAGATTTATTTTACACATCGTCAGTAGTTTGAGACAACTCCTGAGAACAGACTCTTGGTCAGACAACCAAGCTGGCTTCCTCAGAACTCACTCCTCTTTGGGACTGTTATACTTGACCGGAAAGAACACGGTGATACTTTTTCCTGTACCATACCCCCAATAGCAACTTTTATTGGCATTATCCTGCACCACTGTGTTTTGGATGTGTGAGAGTTTATAAGATTTATCATTTCTCCACAGATTACTGGACTGTGATGAGCTCCATCTGGAACTGAATGAAAGGAATGCTAATCATCCTGGATGTGAAACTGGGCAGGCATGTGTCGTCTTCC
Organism: Lutra lutra; assembly: GCF_902655055.1. NCBI lineage: Eukaryota > Metazoa > Chordata > Mammalia > Carnivora > Mustelidae > Lutra > Lutra lutra. The sequence continues at coordinate 190,752,696 of NC_062279.1, forward strand.
TCTGGGGACAAGATGAGTAAGTTTTCAACTATATATAGGAGAGTTGCATTAGGTTAAAAGAGAATATTTTTTAAATGGAATTTATGGGAAGTTCATGGGAAGGAAGGTTCTGGGTACCCATAGAAGTGTTAGAACAGAGCAGATATATTGTGCTCCCCCCCACCAATACAGTATTGCTACTCCTGATAACAGATGCTCTCTCTTCCTTTTGGAAACTATATATTCCTCATCTACACTCTGTCTATGTGATCTGTGTAGGATTGATGCCAACTCCAGTTTCTGGGCATGAGCAAGTGATCAAAACACTTTCTTCCTGGGTCATATTGACTATTTCATGAATGGTCATAAAAAAATAAACATAGGTAAAAGGGGGAGAGAGAAGTTTGCTGGCTACACTGTTTGAACTCACAGAACGAATAATGTTAAATCATCTCTACTACTAGCTTTTTCAATGAGTATAAAAGCGATGTCTGTCTTGATTACTGTACTATTCACATGCAATAGGAAAGTACCTGGAAGATAACTATTTGTTTAATTGAATCAAATCAAATTCAATTGAGTATTTTAAATTGTTCCTGGACTGTGAAAATATACTTCTGAGATAAAATGAGAAAAGAGCAAATTATATCACATAATAAAATGAATTCAGTAGCCCTGAATTATTGGTCTTCCTTCCATTGGGCATTTCAATTTAAATCTTACCCTTTCTTATCTTTTTCAAGTTTTCAGTTCAAATTTAGAGCCAGGGTACCAGAGGAAAATGTCATATGTGACAAGTCTACTCTTTCCTTCATAATATTGAGAAGACTATTTTTTTAATCACATTAGAAGTTTTTCATTGCATATTCCTTGATCTCACTTTAAGTCTGCTAATGAGATATACTGTAATGTCTCCTCTTTATTTATAGGTTAAAGGCTTTGTTGACCTGATATTTGAGGAAGGCAACATAGGAAAATTAGCAGTTATGGATAGAAATGTAATGAGTTGAGTTTGAATGTATTGAGATGACATACTGTCTGATATCTAGGTGGAGATATCCATTATATACTACCCACACATTAGAATGAAGTTTTAAGCTAGAAAAACACATTTCAGAGTTGTCGTCTTATAGATGCTAAGTAATGTAGACAGATCAGGAAGTGAGCCCATTTAAAGAGAGTGTCTAGACTAAGAAATGAGGAATGGAACCACGGACAAGCCAGTATCTACGCAGTACAAAGAACAAAACATAAAAGGATAAATGTAGCAGAGGACAGGAGAGAAAATATTTCATAAAGTGGGATTAATGTAAATTGAAGACAGGTCAAGTAGGATTCATCAGATTTGTTTATTCAATGAATATTTATTAAACTACTACCATGTGCTCAACAGTGTTCTGAGTATTGAAGAAATAGGACTGAATGAAACAAAAAGATCTCTCTTCTTCTAGAGCTTAAATTTGCTCACTCCCTTTCCTTCCACATACAGCTACTACAGGGAAGGATAGCCAAGGGGCCCATGAATGGATCGAGAAGAGTTGTCCCATTCATAAAAGAATATCTACCCCTAGTTCATCATAGTTTAAAACTGCTCAGGAAGAGGATAATGTCACCACATTGACTAGAGAAAAAAGAAGAGATTAACTGAAAAGTCCCATTTGGTTGAAATATGTTTAAAGCCCCCAAAAGAGAGAGGAATAGCCAATCCTGATGAATTGATTGTCTGAGCCATGGCAAGAAACTTACAGAGGAAGTGGTATCACTCTTCTTAGAGCCCACGACAGGAGGTTCAGAGGGTAAACATATTTATTGCCACCCTCACCAACCTCAGAAGTGACATCATTCTCAGAGACCTTCATGTAACAGCTGACATTTGGGTTCACATCCACCTGAAGCTCAAGAGTTAACAGTGGACTATGGTTAACAAGGGTTCTAAATCAACTTGTGTCCTATATAAGTGAGAGTCACTGAAAACTAGCATATAATTACTCTTTTGGCCATCCAATCTCATTCTATAGCAGGAAAGAAATACCATGTTGGTCAGCAGGATCAATCCATTCACCACGCTGTCCTCCTGAACCCAGGACCCTGGGACAACTATGTGAAGGAGTCACAGAGCACCTCAGAACATTTGACCAATCACACAAGCAGAGTTGAAAGTTGGAAAACTCGCCAAAAGGACAGACAGGGCTCCTCTCCCAGGTGATTCACAATTGGAGGAGTTCAGTACACCCCACCAAAACAGTCAACTTCCAGTGCCAAGAAGACTTAGAAGTTCAAGGAAAACATTTTTGGCCACCAAGCAGTTTGCACCTGTGGCACTTTACCCATATAAACACTACTATTACAGGCTACTGCCAGCTACCAGAGGGTGACTTGAGAAAAAAATGAGAAAAGCACTCCAATGCCCAAAAGACCTTGAGGCACCAAACTAGAGGAAAGCCCTGTTTTCCAGGTCTAAGGTTCATATTGCAACACCCTTCCAAAATAATCTACTATCTATCAAATCCTTGTGTCAGGATCAGCTTCTAAGACAGGTATGTGAACCAAAAGTTAACAAAACAAACATTCAAATAACCAACAGAAATGATGCCTGCACTTACTGAGCTTTGTACCAATCCCAGTTCCATCACAGGAGCTGGGCAAATAAGCATGTTTAATTTTCTAGGCTTCAGTTCCCTCATCAGAAAAATGATAGCAATTCTTTACTTATGGGACATTTGTGAGGATTTAAAGAGATCAAATATTCTACATTCCTCATATTGCTCTTAGCATAAAATAAACACTCAATAAGAGAGTAACATTTATTAATTAAAATATTCACTAAAATTTATGATGATAAAGTAAATGTTGACTAAAATTTACTCGTTCTCTTACTTACCTATTAAAAATTTTAAATACTAAATGTTTCTATTTTATTAAAGATTAATTAACTAAATTAATGAAAATGTTAGTAAAGTAAATGTTGACTATCCTCCATTGTTTCCTTGCTCTGACAGATAATGAAAAATATTTCCAATGAAAATATTTCAGATTTATGCATAGTAATGAATTTCTAGGTAGGAAACTGAACACCTAAATGATAGGAGGATTATATTTTAGATAATATATGAAAATAAGATTGTCTACTCAAATAAAACAATTTATCAAAACACTGGAGGCATGAATAAATTCCAAGGTGTTTACTGAAATACTGTACGTGATAAAATTATCATGTTTATCTAGTGCTGTTTTTGTTTGTTTGTTTTAATGAACTCAAATGTATCCTGGCAAACTGATGCCTAATCACCTTACCTGAAAAGGGGAGGTGTTGACTAGGTTTGTATTAGGTAACTGTCTTAGTTCAGGCTATAAAAACAAATGACCAGAGACTGGGTGGCTTTGGAAACAAATATTTATTACTCAGATTTCTGAAGGATGAGAAGTCCAAGATCAAGGCACCAGCATATCTGATGTCTGATGAGGACCTGCTTCCTGGTTTGTAGATGGCTGTCTTCTCATTGGGCCCCCACATAGCTGAAAGCCCCCCAAAAGCAGACTTTCTCATGATTTTTCTAAAGGTGCAAATCCCATTCATAAGGGGAGAAGCCTCATTACTTCATTTAAGCCTAATTACCTCCCAAAGTTTCTGCCTCCTCTTAGTATCACCCTAGGGAACAAGGTTTCAACATACAAATTTTGGGAAGACATAAACATTCAGTCCATAACAGTAACCATATTCATAGAAATTTAAAATGCATGGAGCACTGGGTGTGGTGCATAAACAATGAATTTTGGAACACTGAAAAATAAAATAAAATAAAAATAAAGTGCATGAGAAGAGTACAACTATACCTGTTTTGAAAGATTATGTAATGCCACTTAAAAAAAAATAATCTTAAGACATCTATTGGACTAGTGACAAGTATTACTTTGTTTCTCAGAGACTATTTATAATAATAAATGAATGTTGGGGGCACCTGGGTGGCTCAGTGGGTTAAAGCCTCTGCCTTTTGCTCAGGTCATGATCCCAGGGTCCTGGGATCGAGCCCCTCATCGGGCTCTCTGCTCAGTAGGGAGACTGCTTCCTCTCTCTCTGCCTGCCTCTCTGCCTACTTGTGATCTCTCTCTGTCAGATAAATAAATAAAATCTTAAAAAAAAATAAAATAAATGAGTGAATGTTGATGTTTTATTGTTTGTTAAATACAGCTTATACACAATAAATACGCTTCATCTGAATCACCGATGACTAAGATACAGAATATAAATTAAAAAAAAAAAATTAGAGAATAAGGATACCTGGGTGGCTCAGTCAGTCAAGCATCTGCCTTTGGCTCAGGTCATGATCCCAGGGTTCTGGGATCAAGCACCCACCCCCACCTCCAGCTCCCTGCTCAGCAGGGAGTCTGCTTCTCCCTCTCCCTCTTCTCTTCACTGGTGCTTTCTCTCCTCCTTGCTCTGTTCTATCTCTCTCAAATAAATAAATAAAATCTTCAAAATTTTAGAGAACAACTTCACATAAATAATAAGGTATAATTCTCTTAATAAAATTGAAGGCCAGAGGAAAGAGAGAGCCAAAAGTGCTAAAATAACCATTATATTTAGCCATTAGAGAAGAGGAAGGGGAAAACCACTTATATTAATTGGGTCATGCCAAATAGATCAAGAAACTAGTTTATTATAAATTTCACATTAAAAGTGATTTAGATTTCGTGTATACTATTTAAGCATCATTATCAACTAATTTTACCATAAAAATGAATAAAATTTCTCAGCATATAAAACTTAGTTCCTACAACATGATCTCCTAGCTTTTCTCTCACCTCGCTAGAAAATTACTCACTTTACAAATATTTACTGTGTATTCTACTCTGTACCTAACCTTGTCCCGGCACTGGGGAACCCTCTTACTAGTCTGAAGAAGAAACAAACAATAAATTAATAATCACACAATAATACTATTTCTTCTCAGGCAAATTTACTGGACACTCTTTGCTTTTATATTTATATCTACATTTCCTATGGCTTACAGTCATTCTATTTTCCGTGCAGATTTTCTTGGTTATTCCTAAAATACCAAATACATATAAACTCTTGATTCTCAAAGCCACAAGTTTGTATCTGACCTCACCTTTGAGCTAAAGCCCTGAATTCCAATTAGTCTATCTGTTATATCTAACATAGAATATCACCTAAGCTGATTCCTGGCGTCTTCCACTCTGGAACACTCAAAAGAAAAAGGTTCTTCTATGTGTCTTTCATTTTTCACATCCTGTTGCTAACAAAATCTGATTTTGTTACTTCAGAATTGCTTATTCATCCGTTCATTCATTTATCAAAACTGTATTTACCACTTACTATACGTCAGGCACTAGGAAGAGAGAGAAATAAAAAAAATATATATACAGTTTTAAAATAAGGTAGTTACTTCTTAGGACAAGTTGATCCATTCTAACACAGTATGAAAAACAATATGATGAAAAGCCGTGTGTCAGCATAAAGAAAGAGCAGCTCAGACTGAGAGTGGAGTGCTCTAAGAAGAATTAAAAAAAAAAAAAAAGGTCACTGTAGCGGTGACTTCAAGAGCAAATAAGGACTGTTTTAGATATTAGACAAAGGATCAGCTGGTGCATTAGTACTGATTGTGTAAGAGAACACAGCACAGTCTAGTAGGTTCAAAAAGTTTAATATGACTCTGGTCAATAAATGAGGTATCAGGAAGAGATCGGTTTGGGTAATCAGCTAAGACATAGTGCTTGAATACTTTCCCGAAAGCTATGAGAAGTATTTGAATGCTTTAAATAGAGATTTGCATAAAAGTCTGTGCATTTTGGAAAACCATTCTGACAGTATTGTGGAGAAATGATGTTGTGCCTACAAGCTTGGATGCACTGTAACCTGTTAGAGATGAATTGAGTCTCAATGAGATTAGTTGTGTCTCCCAATGTCACTTATCTAGATTCCATTCTAGGGTTCTCTCACTCCAAATCCTGTGCTCCTGTCAACCTTGCTATCCTGGCCAAGGTGCTCATCAGGAAGTCTGTCATACCTTAGTCATGCATATTATGCCTTCTTTCCAGTCTCATCTTCCACCACTTTATAATATTTATTCCGGTAAGACTGAATGCTTAGTTCACCCAAACACCAGGATACCTCATGCTTCAGGATCTTGGCTCATATTTCACCTCATCTGTGTCTACAAGTGTTGCAACCATTTTGTAAAATCAGTATGGACCCTTACTGAAAGTTTGATTTGGATGTCAAGACTGATGATACCACACACAAAGGGTAATAAAGCTTCCTGGGGAGAGCAGAACAGTCTTCCCAAGCTGGTCCAAAAAGGAGCTTGCAGGAGCAGGGAAAGAGACAGGCTTGGGGTTTCTGTGATGGTTAAGGGTGATGGGATTCCTGCACGCTGGTAGGGGCTTGCATGATTTGAAACTCCCACTGGTGCCAAAGGAAAGAATGTGCTTCTTTATGAGCTTGCCCAGATGTGGAACAGAGGGGAGGAAGGGATGTGAGGTTTAAAGCTATCAGCAGTCAAACAAAAAAAACATTGAGTCAGACTTTTATTACGGTCTATCCATGATGTTGCTGACATAAACACAAATGATTACTACACAAAGAGGCATGGCTTCTATATTAAGGTTTACCTTCGTACTCTGCTTTTATTTTTTCTCCATAGTTCCTACCACTACTTGATAAAATTTCCTTAATTGCTTATTGTCTGCCTCTCATATTAGAATGCAGTTTCCATGGTATTAGATTTTTGCTCTGTTTTGTTCACTGCTTTATCTCCAGTATGCAGAATAGTGACTGACTTTTGGTAGGTGTGCAGGAAAGATTGAGTAAATTAATCAAAAGTTGAGGGAAAGGTACATTGCGGTAGTAGATATTTGGAAAGAAATCTTTTTTTTTTTTAATTGTTATTATGTTATGTTAGTCACCATGCAAGTACATCATTTGAGCTGTATTTTGAAGAAATTAATTGATTTCAACAGACTTCTAAGATAGTTAAAGCAGGAAAATGACACAACATTAGGTATTTGGCTTAATTTGTACTTCTACTTTGGCAATTTTTTTTCATTCTATTTGGCCTCCAATTTTTCCACATTAACTTGCAATTTAGTATTTAGTCAGGATTGTCTCACCTGTCTATTGAAGCAAAAACAAGTTCCAGTAAGAATGGCTTTGAGGGGCGCCTGGGTGGCTCAGTGGGTTAAAGCCTCTGCCTTCAGCTCAGGTCATGATCCCAGGGTCCTGGGATCGAGCTCCGCATCAGGCTCTCTGCTCCTCAGGGAGCCTGCTTCCTTCTCTCTCTCTGCCTGCCTCTCTGTCTACTTCTGATCTCTCTCTGTCAAATAAATAAAATCTTAAAAAAAAAAAAAAAAAAAAGAATGGCTTTGACAGTGATTGAGTAAATGCTCTTTGGTGATCTTGTTTTGTCTGTGGCATTAGGTATGGTTCATTGGTGGTATTGATGGAGAAGTTTAAAATAACAGAGATGATATATGAACTCAGAGCCCCCAGAAAACAGTACCTAAGATATCAGAACAGGATGCCAAATGTGTTTGTTAAAGTATGAATAGAAAAACTAAAACTCAGGAAATAAATTTATCTGCATTGTTATTAATGGAGTTATGAAACTTATGCATATAAACAGAGTAGGCATTGCATTAAGAATAAGCAAGACACTTATTATAATGATCTCAACTATCATAACTGTCAAAATAGTTTCCTATACAGTTTCACACTTCTAATTTTCCTCACTCTGTTGTATACATTATTGAAAGGTTAATCTTCTGGAAGCAAATCTGAGATCTGGTTATTCCTCTCATTCATTTATTCAAACAATGTGTATTGACTATCTATAATATGCAAGGCACTATACTAGATAGTGTGATAGACACAGATATAGTCCTTGTTCTCATGAATTCCCAAATCATCGATTGCTCCCCATTACCTAGAACAGCGTTTTAAAGGAATTTATGTCACTCTGAATTAGACAAAAAAAGATACAATGGTCAAGCAATGTAAAAATGTTGGGTTCTATAAACTTTAAAAGTACATTATGCCTTTGGTTCTTCAAAGATAATGTAATGTTTAATATATTTGAAATTTTCACTCAAAAATGAGTGTGCATATGTATAAGTGTTATGTGAAGCAGCTTTGATGGGGATGGAAGAGGCAACATTCTGGAGAAATGTTTATTTTGTATCTTTCACAATTTCATTAATGTACTGTAAATGGTTTTGCACAAAGAACTTTCAATAGGCACTACTGAAGGATAAAATAATTTATTGATCAGTGCAAAGTAATGAAAAATTAGATCTCATACTGTTGAAAGATGACACTGTGGAGATTTTGGTGTACTAATTGCAAAATGCCTTACAGAAAATAATAAAAAGGGTTCATTTCTCATTCTAGGATTCATATTGTGACATGTTTACATTTAACCTCCAGTGCTTAACACCCACAACATAAACAACAAAAAATCAATTTGACTTTTTGAAAATTCCAACTGTATTCTTTTGGGTACTAGAGAGGAGCCATCCAGCCTATTCCCTCATGTTCAGGTAGGACTCAACACTAACGGATGAATATCAATATATTAAAAGGTGCCTGTATCTCCTGTCCATAGCAGATGAAATATCACTTTAAGGAGCAGATCCCATTTTTGAAAGAAAAAAAAAAGAGAGAAAGAACAATAGAGAATGATGACACAGTGAAATTATTTAGAACTTCACTTACAAAGTAAGATCATTAGAGAAAGACAATTTGTTCTATATAGAAATTGCTTTGTTAAAAACCTGGAGCAGTGAGGATGGAAATCACATTCTTAAATACATCAACAACATTTTCATTATTCTCCCCAGACACCGAGTGTTTTGTTTAGTTGCTATTAGTATTCCACTTAAAAGCAAATTGCAATAAAAATTTTGTTGAGGGAGATGAAAGCTCCTGCAGGTATTTAGTATTTGCTTAAAACAAATTGATCGCACACCTTGAAAACTGCCTATACTCAAAAGAATCCCTGTTTAATAAAAGGCAAATGAGAGCGAATAATACATTAGGACATTATACCAAATTTAATAAAAACAAACTTCTGATGAGTTAAAAAATTACATAACATTTAGATATGTCTTTAACAACCCTACTTATGAGAAAAACATTCAGATTCTCCAGATTATTTTGAAAGAACTAGGTGCATTCAATAAAACAAAATCTCCTAGATCTACCTGAGTATATGAAAAATTATCTTTATTCGTTTGAGACGTTTTGATAGCGGACTTCACTATTTAATATAGTGGTGGGATGTATTATTTCAACCAACATGGTCATAAAGAACAAGATTAAGTCAAGGACAAAGTCAGTTCAAACAAAGTTAAGACTGATACTTCTCGGAGAAAGGATTATTTTCTTATAGTAATTTCTATCCATAAAGCGAAAATCATTAAAAAGAAGAATGATTAATATTCACTGTACATGTGGGTTTGAAATGAAAATAAAAATATTGATGATCAAAATCACAATAATGATGACAAAAACAAATGACAGAATGGCAAAATCCAGTATTTATTTGAAATGGAAAATTGCCTGCAAGTATCACTATTGACAAAAATCATACATTCAATCTTTATAAGCATCATAATGTCAGTTATAGTGGGAAGCATCAAAATAAATGCATACAAGTTGCAGAGTTACCATGTTTTGTCTCCAATGAGCCTACAAGTCTGGCTTCAATAACACCATCAATATGATCATAGCACAGTGTAATAGCAGATTGATGCATGTATATGTAGGGAAAGGTATGCATTTGTACACACACTGGAATTAAAAAGGACTATGTGTAGATGTTCATGAGCGCTTCATACTAGTCTTGAACCTAAAAATCTTATTTTAAGCCCTCCAAATTTAAAGTCCCCATTGAATCTTGGTGATATATAAACTATATATATATATAACTTGTGACAAAATGACAAACACTGATATGTTGAAAACATATACATAAACTACATATATATATATATATATATATATAGCTTGTGACAAAATGACAAAAACTGATATATTGAAAATATTGAATTACTACTATAACCACTTTTCTTTCCTTCCATCCTTTCTCTTGTTTTTGTTGTTGTTGTTGTTGTTGTTCCATTAGTCTTTTTTTCTCTTGTTTTCTTAATACACATGTACTCAAAAAACATGGTTAATAACAGACATTTCCCTGGTATTGTCAATATTTTTTCTGAGATTTTTTTTTAAGATTTTTATTTATTTATTTGACAGACAGAGATCACAAGTGGGCAGAGAGAGAGGAGGAAGCAGGCTCCCAGGGAGCCTGATGCGGGGCTCGATCCCAGGACCCTGAGACCATGACTTGAGCCAAAGGCAGAGGCTTTAACCCACGGAGCCACCCAGGCGCCCCAGAATATTTTGATCTTGATGAATTCCCCAAAGTTCATTTTTGCTTTTGTTTCCTTTGCCTTTGCAGACATATCTTGAAAGAAGTTGCTGTGGCCAATGTCGAAGAGGTTACTGCCTATATTCTCCTCTAGGATTGTGATGGATTCCTGCCTCATGTTGAGGTTTTTTATCCATTTCGAGTTTATCTTTGTGTATGGTGTAAGAGAATGGTCAAGTTCATTCTTCTATACATAGCTGTCCAATTTTCCCAGCACCATTTATTGAAAAGACTATATTTTTTCCACTGGATATTTTTTCAAGCTTTGTCGAGGATTGGCTAACCATAGAATTGTGGATCCATATCTGGACTCTCTACTCTGTTCCACTGGTCTATGTGTATTTTTTTTGTGGCAGTACCATGCTGTCTTGGTGACCACAACTTTGTAATAGAGCTTGAAATCAGGCAACATGATGCCCCCAGTTTTGTTTTTCTTTTTCAACATTTCCTTAGCAATTCAGGGTCTTTTCTAGTTCCATACAAGTTTTAGGATTGTTTGTTCCAGATCTTTGAAAAATGCAGGCGGAATTTTGATTGGGATGGCATTGAAAGTATAGATTGCTCTAGGCAGTATAGACATTTTAACAATGTTTATTTTTCCAATCCATGAGCATGGAATGCTCTTCCATCTTTTTGTGTCTTCTTCAGTTTCTTTCATGAGTGTTCTGTAGTTCCTCAAGTATAGATCCTTTACCTCTTTGGTTGAGTTTATTCCCAGGTATCTTATGGTTGTTGGTGCTATAGTAAATGGAATCAGTTCTCTAATTTTCCTTTCTGTATTTTCATTGTTAGTGTATAAGAAAACAACTGATTTCTGTGCATTGATTTTGTATGCTGTCACATTACTGAATTGCTGTATGAGTTCTAGTAGTTTGGGGCAGAAGACACGAACAGACACTTCTCCAAAGAAAACATACAAATGACTAACAGACACATGAAAAAATATTCATCATCATTAACCATCAGGGAGATTAAAATCAAAACCACATTGAGTTAATACCTCATACCAATTAGAATGGCCAAAATTAACAAGACAGTAAAAAACAACTGCTAGAGAGGATATGGAGTAAGAGAAACCCTCTTACACTGTTCGTGGGAATGGAAGTTGGTACAGCCACATTGGAAAACAGTGTGGAGATTCCTTAAGAAATTAAAAATAGAACTACCTTATGACCCTGCAATTATTTACTGATTATTTACTGATTATTTACCCCAAAGATACAGATATAGTGGAAAGAAGGGCCACCTGTACACCAGTGTTCATAGCAGCGATGGCCACAATTGCCAAACTGTGGAGGGAGCCAAGACGCCCTTCAACAGACAAATGGATAAAGAAGATATGGTCCATATATATAATGGAATATTATGCCTCCATCATGGAGGATAAATATCCAACTTTTGTATCAACATGGACAGGACTGGAGGAGATTATGCTAAGTGAAATAAGTCAAGCAGAGAGAGTCAATTATCATATGGTTTCACTTACTTGGGGAGCATAAGGAATAACATGGAGGACATTGGAAGAAGGAAAGGAAAAGTGAATTGGGGGAAATCGGGGGTGGAAACAAACCATGAGAGACTGTGGACTCTGAGAAACAAACAGGTTTTTTTGGGGACAGGGGTTGGAGGTTGGGTGAGCCTAGTGGTGGGTATTAAGGAAAGCATGTATTACATGGAGCACTGGGTGTGATGCATAAACAATGAATCTTGAAATACTGAAAAAATAAAATTAAATTAAGAATAATAAAATACATGCAGAGACTTTTGCTAGGGGAATTAAGATTTTTTATAATTTGATTCAGACATCTTATATAGATGAGACTTTATAAGTCGAGGTACCTGGGATGCCTGAGTGGCTCAGTTTGTTAAGCAGCTGCTTTCGACTCAGGTCATGATCCCAGGATCCTGGGATCGGGTCCCACATCTGGCTCCTGACTCAGCAGAGAGCCTGCTTCTCCCTCCCACTCTGCCTGCTGCTCTCCCTGCTTGTACTCTCCCGCTCTGTGAAATAAATAAATAAAACCTTAAAAACAAAACAAAACAACAACACCAAAAAAAGAATAATAAAATAAAACTCAAAAGAAAAAAAAAGAACGAATTTTTCTTCCTGTATTTAGCATTTTTCTCTTCACTATTATTTGACTTGTTACATCAATATCTTATAAGAGTTTGAACAAAAATACCTTTCTTAAACCCTTTTTCAAGAAATTTGGAGAACTACCTAGCCTTCTACATTGAAATGAAAATGTATGCAATGTTATCATAAGGTAGCTTTGAAAATTGCCTCAGTCTAGTCCTGAAGTCCTCGTCAATAAGCAAGTGAGAGCATATGCAAATACTGATGCTGTGACAAAATTCAGATTTTGTGAGAAAATAAGGTGAAGTGAAAGTTAATAGAGCAGACATAAAACATTGTCTTCGTTTACATGATTTCATAACTTCCTAACAACAACTTGATTCTTAAAGTTCAATCAATAAATATTTGAGCACCTACCTGTGCCAGTCACTGTTCTAGGTCCAGGAATTCAAATCCATTATTTTGTTTTAATATATCAATTTAATTCTTATAACTGTGTTAGAGACTATAAAGAATAAAAAGTAATTTTAATACATTTTCTGTACCTGTAATTCAAGATCATATTTTTTGAGAAGCTATTAATATAAAGTAAGGAAAAGGGCTGAATGATTAAATAAATTTGAAAAAATTGGTTTCATTACTACAGAATTTCTCAGCGCTTTTAATAAACACAGTTGCGTTATTTCAGAGAAAGGAAAGTGGGCAGTATTTCCAAACCTATTTACTCATAGGACTCTCTTCTCTCAGGGTAACAATTAACACCTTTAAAAACTAGTGCTCTGATAAAACACACACACACACACGCACACACACACACACAGAGAGAGAGAGAGAGAGAGAGAGAGAGAAGGTAATAGGCCAAGAGAAAGGCTCAGAGGTAAAGAAAATGAAGAAATTTTATGTAATTTTTTTTTTGTAGGAAATCTATGCATGGTGATTATTAGTAACTTCCTTTTCTTCCCCCCTTCTTTTTTCTTCCTTCCTCCCTTCCTTCCTTCTTCCTTCACTACAAAGATCTTGTGCTTTTTTTTAATGTTTATACACAGACAAGTTTTTGATTTTTTTCATTGGCTCATGATTTTCTCTACACTGAACATAAATGTGGAGTGAGAGGAGTGGTTCTAAAACCAAATATCAAGTTTATAGTCTGTATAAAATAGAACATACCCTCAAGACAAAAGCAATCTTTCTAGCTTCCCTTTATCTTTCTGAGCTCCCTTATTTGACAATGATTTGGGATAGGTAATTCTTTGTTAAGTTTATCAGCACTTTGATGTTTCCATAAAGTTTTGTGAGTTTTTTTTTTAATAAACCACATTTTATTTGTTTTTAGTGAAATGAGTGTTTTGAATAAACTTGTTCTGGGATAACTACATCTCAAAATCCATTATGTATATTGAATATAAAAATACTTTTAATTATAGAGACAGAAATTTATTTATGCTTAATTTCTGAGTATTAGTGAAAACATTAAAGCAACCCAAATGTTCAGAAATAGTAGTGCAATAAGGAAGAGATCACATTCAACTTCAAATATAAGAACAAATGGGGATTTATAGCCAAGGAACTGTGTGAGTATGTGTGTGTGTTAGGGGTGGGGGTGTTGGGAGCAGTGTGCCTGTGGATGGGAAAATACTAAGACAAAACATGAAGGGAAGAAAATTCTGGCTAAGCCACAGCAACAGGATTCTTATTGAAGACCCACCAGGATAATCAGATATCAAGGGTGGGGGATTCTTTCTAAATCTAACTTAGCAGGATTCTTGCTAAAATTGGACTCGGCTGGACTGGTAAGGACTGGGGACCAAGGTTGAGATCTCCCCAAAAACATGGCTCAGAGAGGTCTGGCAAAAGTCAAGGAAGATAGTCCTTGCACTAGTATATTATAGATTTATTAAACTCTTCTTTTGAAAAAATTCTATTTACCTGGAGTACTCATCCTTTCCTCCTGAAATGTTAAGTGAGTAGTTACTGTGTTCCAGTTACACATTTAGGCAATGAGGAATCCAATGTCTGGGAAAAGACAGAAAGTGAAGGAAATGTTTGTAAACAAGTATGTGTGTAAACAAATAATGTGAAATATTGATAAGTTTATGGAGAAAATATATTAGGAAAATGCTTTAAGGAGTGGCAATGGAAATAAGTTTAGGAGGGGTGGTCTGGGAAGGATTTTCTGTTGGGATCAGATTTGAGCCCAAACTTGATGACTGAAAGGAAGTAGCCACAAAGAATTGTGGAAGCAGCATCCTGAACAGGGATGGCTGGTACAGGGCCTTCAGGCAGGGACAAATCTGGGAATATACCTTGAACAAATTCCCTCCATCTGTCCTTGTTCATCAAACTGTCATTTCCCTGCTCAAGATCTGACAAAGACTTCTGGCCTCATGAGGTTAAAATCCACGTCAGTATGATCTGTCTTTTCCTCCATACTGTGATTCTTCACATCAACTTCTGAAGTCAGCTTCTTCTATTTTCACCTTTGATCTCATGCACTCTTTATGAACTTACTCCTTCCTTCTCCCTCAGGTATATTCATGACTCTCTCTCTTAATGTTGGTCTCTGCTCAAAGGTCAGCAGAACCAAAGAGTCTTTACCAACCACCTTCGATTTAAATAATATCCTGCCATCTAACCCTCTAACTGCTTTCTGTTTATTTTTTTCCAATGTATATATAATTTCTAGTATTTTATATATATATATATATATATATACACACACATATATAACACATATAAAATATATATGTGTGTGTGTGTATACACACACACATATATATACATATTTTGTCCTTCACTTTCACCTATTTTGCTGCCTCCTACAATGTAAGCTCCCAGGATAGCAGAGATTTGCTTGTTTCATTAAAAATGGTATCCTCAGCTCCCAGAAGAGCTCTTAAAAGGTTGCCCATATGTAATGCTTATTTCTTCACTGTATTCTCTCTCTGAGCTAGCTACTATTATAAGCTCCATTTGACCGATGAAAAAAGTGTGATTCACAGAGCTCACATAACTTACCCAAACCCACAAAACTTGTAAGATACAAATCTACTTATATCTTTCCAAAAATGATGTTTTTAAGCACTTAGTAGAACACATTTGTAAATTACTGATAACAATAAAACATTTGTTTTTAAAGAGTTTATTTATTCATTTGAGAGAGAGAGAGAGAAGGAGATCATGAGCAGAAGGGAGAGGCTGAAGGAAAGGGAAAAGCAGACTCCCAGCTGAGCAGGGAGCCTGATGCCTCCAGGCTCTATCCCAGGTCCCAGAGATCATGACCTGTGCTGAAGGCAGATGCTTAATCATATGAGCCATCTGGCAGATGAGCCTTCCAGGTGACCCAACAATATAACATTCATTAAAAACAATAAAAATTTAAACAATTATCTCTATAAGATACAAAAACTATAAATTAAAAAAAAAAAAAAACTTATGGTGAGTAAAGAATAAAGGCACTTTTGTTAGTCACATATAATTTCAGGGAACATTAGAAAACTTAAGACACAATACTTCCAGTGTGTTTATCATGTTTTATAGGTAACGGTTGGTTTACAAGATGACTCTTCATATAAAGTTCCATAATTCAAAGCCCATTTCCTAGGGAGAAAAAATCAGATACAAGAGACCAGAAATATTGCAAATGTTGCAATATCAAATGCTAACAAGTATTGACTAAAAGAAGTCTAATTAATTTGTAATGGTTTTAAAAGATATACTATTATATATTGCTTCTCCTTCCTTTGACTTATGCTAAAAAGAAAAAAAAAGTTGTTGTGTTATAGCCTACCTAATCGATATATACAAATACAGAATTAGGTGGTCCAATTCAAAGCAGTAGCTGTCAGAAAAAGGATATAGATTTCATTTCTCATCCTCTGATGTACAAATTTCCATATCTTTATCTCATAAAAGCTTCCATGTGTTTTACATTTTCCTGCATTCTGGAAGTTGCATATTTTTTACTAATGGGAGAGGCTAGAACTAAAAGCATTTAGAAATAAACCTTCTTACTTGAAAGTAATACAAATGCAGATGCATCATAAAATAATTATTTTTAAAGCTTTGGAATGAGTATGTGAAATTAGAGATAAAAGAGCAGGTGGAATGATTACTTGATAAATTAGAGTATTGTGTTTTGAAAAGAAGGCAAATACTAAGCAACCAAGACAACTGTGACTACATTATTAAACCCTCTCATGAAAGAAAAAATTCCTCCTCTCACCTGTAGTTTGAGACTGCCTTTAGCCTGAAAGATAGGGTTGCAATTAGAGTGATATAAAGCACAAGTACCAAATTATGTTTATTAGTGGATGAAAGACTCACATGTGGTATTTTTTTGTTGTTACAAATGAAAATTACATGAACTGGCTCTAATGGAACATAATAGGACATTTTGTCATATATATACATATATATATATATATATATATATATATATATATATATTTCCCTTTTGAAATATATATATATATATTTTCCTTTTGAAATGGCCTTGAATCAAAAAAGCTGTAGAAGTGCCTTATCTTTAGCAATTCCATTAGCCACTGCTGCCTGGGATCTTAAGGCATTTATTGGAACTTAAAATACAAGTGATACAACTTTTAGGAATCACTGTACCAGAAATTATCCACATAAAATGAAAATAAAGGATATAAATTCAGGGATATGTATATCAGTGAAACAACTAATTAACCTAATTATGCAAATCATAAATCTGATAATTCAGTTAGTATGTTTATTTGAACAAAGTTCCTCTGATACATTTGATTGAATTTTGGAGGAAAAGTACCTTTTTGGAAAGAGAGCAAAATTAATTCTTTTCTTAAAGTACGTTAAATCTCTATGTCAACTGACTTCTCATTTAGTGTATGAAAGGAAGGAACTTATCAGACTTAACTTTGAGATATTCATATGTGGATTTTCCATAGCAGATGTGTAGCCTCAGGCAGACTTCTGGCACTCAACAAATTTCTGTGCTACTTTCGCTAGATATATGTACTTAAAGAATTCAAATTAACATTATTAACAATTAAAGAAAAACATCATTAGAGAGATAAATATTTCATGCATGTATAACTCATATAGAATACAAACATGCACACATACTTGGGTGTGTGCACATACACATCTACCTTGTAATGAAAGTAGATGTTCTTTGTTCTTAAGCTTTTATTTAAATTCCAATTAGTTAACATGCAGTGTAATATTAGTTTCAGGTGTAAAATTTAGTGATTCAAAACTTAAGTACAACACCAGTGCTCATCTTTGTTTTGTGAATTTTTCAGTAATACTATTCAATTCCTGAAGTAAAGCTTTGCAAAGTTAGGGCCTGGAACTAGGTAAGGACCTGGAAATCCAGACAAGTGTACAATGATGACATAATAAAGTCTAAAACAAAACAAAACAAAACAAAAAAACTGAAGTGGAGATTTTTTTTTTTTTTCCTAGAAAAAAGCCAGCAACATTTCCTTACAGCTCATAACATCTGGGAAAAAAAAAAAATTGCACACTCCCCAGAATTGGCTGCAAATCCCCCAATTTGAGGAAGACACTGACAGCATAAAAAAAAATTATGAATAGAGCTCAGATAATTAGGGTAAAAGTATGATAAAGTTCTTACAGGTGCTCTACGCCAACTTTTGGCAAATGAAATAGAAGGATGAGTGAAATTATTGTAAAGCAGTCTGGGATTATTCAATGTAACTGAACTTGGGTTTCTGGATTAGTTTCCTAGAGCTGCGGCAACAAAGTACCAAAAACTGGGTAGCTGAAAATAACAGAAATGTATTTTCTCACTGTTCTGGAGGCGTTAAGTCCCAAAGCCAGGTTTTGGCAGGGCCACGCTCCTTCTGCAACCTGTAGGGGAGAATCCTTCCTTGTCTTTCTAGCTTCTGGTGGTAGCCGTCAGCCCCTGGTGCTCCTTGGTGGTGGTAACATCACCCTGGTCTGCTTCTGTCTTCACACGGAGTTCTCTCTCCGTCTTCATCAGCTCTCTGTTGTGCATGTCTGTCTCCGTGGCCAAATTCCCTCTTTTTCTAAGGATACTGGTCACATAGAAGTAGGGACTAGTCTAATGGCCTCATTTTAATTTGATTACTTCTGTAATGACAATATTTCCACAGAAGGTCACACACTGAGGTACTACGTATCTGGGGTTGGGGCAAAGACAAAACCTAATTCAACCTGCAGCAGTTTCACTCCCAATACATTGCAGAAGAGACATAAGTATTGGGCCGGGTTCTCAAATTTGGGGAGGCAATGTGAAGACAGGATAAGTATACATAAAAACCTGAGTTTTAATACGGACTGACTCTACCCACTGCTCGGAGTATACTGCATCCTCTGGCTCGTCCCGCCCCATCACGAAGTCTCTTCATCTGTAATAATAGAACTTCCATGAAAGCAGTGAGAATTAAGAGTGCTGACCTCAAGAGTCCAGTCCCTAACACACCCTACTAATCGGTGTCCCAGGAGTAGCCTCCAATAAGTTTACGTAGCAAAGTCCGCTAGACCACATGCGGCTGAAATCAATGACCCAGACCTATGACTGGGTTCCTAATCAAGGGATTAAATTAACCCCCTATCACGCGCCTAAAAACAAATCCTCCCAGATGCACATGAGCAGGGTTCTTCACTTCCCCACTTCAAAATCTGGTTCTGGTGTTTGAATAATTGTTTAGGAATCTCCAAATTAAAGCTATCCCAGAGAAATTGAAACATGTTTATTTCCCTAAAAAAGATGCTAAATAAGCTCACACGTTTTTAAAGTTCAGAGTGAAACAACTGTAATCAATTTTTCAAAGAATTTTAAAAGCAAAGTTTATTAGTGTATTAAATTTTATATTGCTTCTAATAAGATGTTACTGCAATCTATAACTATTTCACACAATTTTATATTAAAATGAAATCCCAACACTGTTTTTTTTTTTAATTCTGTATCTATGCCATTGGATAGAATTATGCTTAAAAGAGTAAAGAATTGGGGCATCTGGGTGGCTCAGTCAGTTCAGCATCTGTCTTTGGCTCAGGTCATGATCTCAGGGTCTTGGGATCGCCCCACATCAGGCTGCTTGCTCAGCAGGGAGACTGCTTTTCCCTCTCTCCCTGCTCATGCTCTCTCTCTTGCTCAAATAAATAAATAAATAAATAAAATCTTTTTAAAAAGAGTAAAGAATATTTTCCCAAAGATTTTCAGATAGAATATATTTTCTAATCCTTACAAACAAACTACATATAAACTGACATTCTTAAAGTAGGGAATATAATGCAGCTATGAATCTGAAAGAGATCGTACAAATGTGCTCAAACACTTGCAAAGGTACAGGAATTGTTTTTTGTTTTATTTTTACTTTGTTTTAAAAATCAAACTTTTTATTTTTAGAATAAATTTGGATTTATAAAAAATTTGCAAAGATCATGCAAATAGCCTACACTCAGCATACATTTAGTTTCCTACAGGGTTAATATCTTACATTAGTGTGGCCCAATCATTACAACTACTTAACCAATATTGATTCATTATTATAACTAAATTCTATACCTTATTCAGATTTCCTGTTTTTACCTACTGTCTTTTCTGTCCCAGAATCCCATCCAAATACTGTACTTCATTAAGTTGTCATCTTTGTCATCATGTCTCCTTAAGTAGCTCCAGATTCTGACAGTTTCTTAGACTTCCCTTGTTTTAACCATTTTGAGGAAATTTACTAGGTATTTTATATAGTGTCCCTCAAATGAGATCAACCTGTTATTTTTTCTCATTATTGGAATGGATTTATTGGTTTTGAAGAGATAGGTACAACAAAGATGTCATTCTTGTCACATCATGTACATATTGTTAACATAACTTACAACTGCTGATAATGAACATTGATTACCTGGCTGAGACAATGTGTGCCAGCTTTCTCTACTGTAATACTATTTTACCCCCATTTTTTTTATTGTCTTCTTGGAAGTAAGTCACTATGTACTGCCCATATTTAAAGAGTTGGGAATTTCTTACCTATATCATTTTTGTTCTGCCTGAAGAACTTTGAACATTTCTTGCAAAATAGATATACTGGAAATGAATCCCCTGTTTTTATTTGTCCATGAAATTCTTTATTCTTCTTTCAATTTTGAAGGATAATTTTATTAAATAAAGAATTCTAGGTTGGTAGTTCTTTTCTTCAACATCGTAAAGATATCACTTGCTTCTTGCTTGCAAAGGTTAAAATGGAAAATCTGCTATAATTGTCAAAATTTTGCTCCATAGATAAGATGTTTATCCCGTTCTCCTTTAGCTCTCCGAGATTTCCTTTTTCTTTGATTTTGTGCATTTTGGATATGATATTCCTAGGGGTGTTTTTTTCATGTTTATCCTGCTAGATGTTCTCTGAGCTTCTCAGATCTATGATTTGGTGCTTTGGAGACACAAATATTTTTATAAAGCATGCAAGGACTCACAAAATTATAACCTATATCATGTTTCTAGTATTATCTTCCATTTCGTTTTTTCATACAATCTATGCTCCAATCACTCAAATCACTTGTTATTCTCTGATATACTTTCAGATTCTGAATATCTAAATTCTGTATTCTTTAAACCATAGTAGCTTCAAACCAAAAGTAGCTCAAATGCTACTCATGTCTTGATTCTCCCAGCTCATCATGTATGTTGCTGTCAAGTGCTAATAGGCGGTAAGCAACTCAGGTCACACATTAGGCTTTCTCTCTGTATTCTACACATTATATTTCATCCTCATTGTTATTCACATAAGAAATAAAGCACTTGTAATACTTATTGTAGTTTACCAGGCTTCTTGGCTGGCTTAACCTTCGATATAATGCACTTTCTGAGAATGGAGACTGTACTGGCGGGAGTTTTCAGTTGCAAGCCAAAGAAAAATGACATTAACTAATTAAAACAAAGGTTTTGTTTGTTTTTCTTGAAAGAATACTAAATGACAGCAAGATGTGGTAGAAAGTATTAAGAACCTGTGGTTCTTTTTTTTTTTTAATTGTGTTATGTTAGTCGCCATACAGTACATCATTAGTTTTTGATGTAGTGTTCCAAGATTCGGTTCTTTAAGTGAGAAGAAAGAAAGGAATGACCGCCAGATGTGCAACAAAAATCACACCACAGAAGCAGTCTAGTAAGATACCCCTTCTGTGAAGATGAACTCTGAACATTGTCCATGATACTACCTCTACCCCTGTCCCTGGAAACAAGATATTGCTGACAAAATCATCCATCAACTTCCAGGTATCTTTCCCCTCATGGGCTCCAATTCAAATCTGGGATGTCTGTAGTTTTTGGGTCACTCTTAAGCACTGCCCACTTAAGTAGGAAAGGATCTAGATGTCCCAAGTACCCAGTATTTCCAGGTTCCTTGGTGATGGTGAGATCTGCCTGATGTGGACCCTCGTGTTGAAGAGCATTAACCAGAATGTCCTGTGTATAGGAAGGGATTGGGATTCAGGAACTGAAGTGACTTATCTATTTATCTTCAATAGCTGACACTCTGCTTAATGTGTAGTAGGTATTTCATAAATGTTTATGGACCAAAAGAAAGGACAGGAAGGGAAGAGGGAAGGAAAAAAGGAGGAAGGGAGGAAGTCAACTTTCTAGGAACTAATATTTTAAATTTCAGTAAACTGGGAAATGTTTTGGTTTGAGTTGGTGGGGGGTACTTACAGCTATTTTCCTTACATTATCAACATATAATTTGATTGAAAAGTATAAAACATAAACATTTTTTGTTATGTTTCTCTCAAGATCAAATACCATAAGCATTATAATATTTGTTTCAGTTCTGATTTCTTCCATCTATTTTGATTTCTAGAAGTAGTACTTCAGATGTTCACACTTCCCTTCTTCCCTGGTTGTTTAGATAGTATAGTTACCACTTGAGTTTATTTACTTTTTAATTTTTTTAAAGAATTTATTTATTTATTAGAGAGAGGGAAGAGGGGGAGGGAAATCAGAGCAAGAGAGACCGAGAATCTCAAGTGGGCTCCGCAATGAACATGGAGATGATGCCTCACTTGATCTCAAAACCCTGAGATCATGACCTGAGCCAATATCCAGAGTCCCTTTAACCAACCAAACCACCCAGGGGCCCACCATCACAATTTAAATATCAGCTTTTCCCTTTGCCAAAGACCACAAATGGAAACTGAGATCTGACATTGACATTTATTTTAAGCTTGTGTGTAGTCCTAATAGGATCCAAATTTTTCTGAGGTTACAATAATAAATGTGAGTTAAGTTTCAGGTTTTCAATGAAGACGGAGACTGCCTGGGAAATGAGAGTAAGCTCATGAGCTTAGGTGCTTTACGCATTGTTTCAAGATCCAAATCTTCCATTATTAAATAAATCTAGGTTTCACTTCAAAGGACTAATCATGTTCCACGTATGTTCTCTTGCAGGAAAAACAGCAATTTCTCTTTGTATAAGGTAATTCTGTTTTTAAATTGCAGTGAAATTAATGCATTGTACGACATTGTTTAACATGAATTGTGGCAAGAAGATTCATGTTTGTTATTTATATTATCATATAATAATATATATAATGCACTTACATTATCATTTATTAAAATAAATATATCAGTTTAAAAAGAAATAAAATTAATAGTTTTTTTAAGATTATTTATTTATTTATTTATTTATTTATTTGATAGACAGAGATCACAAGTAGGCAGAGAGGCAGGCAGAGAGAGAGGAGGAAGCAGGCTCCCCCCGGAGCAGAGAGCCCGATGCCGGGCTTGATCCTAGGACCCCGGGATCATGACCTGAGCCAAAGACAGAGGCTTTAACCCACTAAGCCACCCAGATGTCCCTCTAATAGGATTTTATCATGCAGGTATATTGCAGAGGGTAAACACACAAAGGAAGTTAAGGGCAATGTTAGAAATTATTTCATTCCAGATTTCCTTCTCTGTTTCTATTAGGAATTTCTCTTTAACCAAAGTTTCTAACATTGCTAATTAACGCACTTGAAATGGCCTCAGAAATTGTTTTTGGACTGCTGTATTAATTAGCCTTCCACTTCAAACCAAAGTTCTTTGCTACAAAATGTTACAATTGCCTTTCTCAGTCCAAAGACAAATCAAAGTCCTATATTATTTGTTTCTTCACACAGTGATGGTCTGAAATATTTCACTGAATCATGATTGTTCTAAAAAACAAAAACAAAAACAAACAAAAAAAGAAACCAAAACTAGTGTGTGGAGTTTATATCTTATGATTGACCTCAAATATATTTGTACTCTGGAAAGCTATTATTTATCATCAAATGCATATTTTTATGATATCAAAACACATTTTCATTCTACATTGGTAAAACACATTTTAGACAGGCAAATTCTCTTTATATTGAAATATATGTTATATAATACATAAATAATACATTTAAAGAATTTCAAGTAATTATAAAACAGTGGGAACCATAAAGTAGTTTATATATTTAGAATACTAAAATACTGAAATAAAATGCAAATCTTTTTTATTCTTGATAACTGTAGAGTAATATAACATAAGCAGGAAAGATAATCTTTTAAATTTTTCCACATCAGAAGCAAAACATCTTCTGAAATTATTTTTCTTTAAATTCTTTTAAGACTATATATAAATAAATATTAAGTAACTATTTATTGAGGGCATAAATTATCGCAGAATGTAAGTTAAGAAATGGAAAAACAAAGTTTAGTAAGGCACAGTTTTTTCCATTGATGATTTCATGATTTTTTTTTCCTTTTTGTGGGTGGGGTGTTTTCTTTTTTTTTTAAATTGAAGTACAGTTGACATCAAATATCCTATTAATTTCAGGAGTAGTTATTCAGTATTTGTATACATTATGAAATGACCCTCAGAATAAGTCTAGTGACCATCTGTCACCATACAAAGTTATTATGATATTATTGAATACGTTACCTATGCTGTAAATTACATCCCAATGACTTACTCACTTCCAACCTGGGAAGTTTATTCCCCTTAATCCTCTTCACCTATTTTGCCTTCTCAGACTTCTCTTGAAGTGTAATCCACGCTTGCGAAAGAAATGTCACTGGGGATTGGGGTGTCTGGGTGGCTCTGTTGGTTAAACGATTGACTATTGATTTCTCCTCAGATCATGATCTCAGGGTCCTGATATGAGCCCCACATTAGACTCTGTGCTCAACCAGAGTCTGCATGTCCCTCTCCCTCTGCTCTCCTCCCCCTGCTCAAGTGTGTGTATGCACATGCATGCGTGCTCTCTCTCAGAAGATAAATAAATCTTAAACAAACACAAAAAGAAATGTTAACTGAGAAATATTTTCAGAAATGAAGGCTCTTTGTACTAAAATGTCTCTAATAGAAGAAAATAAGTGGCATTGCAAATGAAGACATTGGAGGAAAAAAGTTTTCAGTGTTAGGACATGATAAATATGCATTTCACTTACTCTATGCACGTTTATTTCTATGTGTCCCATATATTCAACCACAAATATTTATTGAGTACTTATATTAGTAGCATTTGGCAGAGTAATGGCATGAATTGTGTCTAAGATATACATAGTCTGCCTTCATGGAACATACATTCTAGTGGAGCCCCTATGCATGAATAGATAAACATAAATGCAATGATTTCTCCTAAAGAAGAGATAAAATAGCTAGGTCCCCCGTATCCAACAAGGTAGTTCGCCAGTTTGATTTTTATATATTAAACTGAGAAGTGGGGGATAATAGGACCAATATGTCCACTTAAAAAAAAAACAAAAGTTTTTTTTTGTTTTTTTTTGTTTTTTTTTTCCGGTCTGGTTTACCTAGCAGAATTCTCTCTAAAGGATTCCTCAATTCTTCTGAGCTGTTAGCACCTAAAATCAGAAATTTGTTTCCTCTGACTCTAGACAATCATTACACAGAAATATCCCTGGACTAGACACGCCTTGTTTAACAAGGATTCTTTTGGGGAAATTGTTAATCACTCAGACCTAAATTTTTCACTTACTCATTTTTCTTGATTTTAATGCCAGACATGGTGAGGTTAAATAAATGTAAAAACTCAAGATTCATCGTGTATCCTTTCATTTAATAATTTTAAATGCTGGGCATGGAGAAAGAAGTAGATCATATATCTCAAGAGGATGGTTTCTTTGTTTTGTTTTAGATTTCACTTACTTATTTGTCAGAGAGAGAGCACACAAGCAGGAAGAGCAGCACACAGAGGGAAGAGTAGGCTCCCTGGGAGTCTAATCTGGGACTCGATCCCAGGACCCTGAAATCATGACCTGAGCCAAAAGTAGATGTTTAATCAACTGAGCCATCCAGGCATCCTTTGGTTTGGTTTTAACTGAGGATGCTGACTATTTCTTTTGTTGGTTTGAAAACATTTTGTAGTTTCCTGGAATTAGAAGATGAGGAAAAAATTAAAGGAAAATCACTGAGCTGAGATGGAATACTATGCAATCAGTAATTAGCTTTATTTTCAGAATATAGGGACACCAGCTGACAATTTAATTAGTGCCACAATAGTCCATGCTGTCTCTTATTATTCTGTTTTTCCACTTTATTCAAAATGTTTTAGCTTAACTGATGATAATATTGGACAGTCCGAAGTACAGAATACGGTGTTGTTGTATTATAGGGCATCCAACTTTGCTTTGGGGTTCAGAGATCTTCTGAGAGTGCTACAGATGAGACTATGTAGGATAAATAGGCATTTGAAGGGAAGCTAAGGGGTGGGGCATTGGAAAGAAGAGAAGGAAAATCTGAGGCACACAAAATCTTTTTGAATTTCCAGCTTTATTGAGATATTATTGACCAAAAACTTTTGTCAGTTTAATGTGTGCCTGATAATTTGATAGACATGTATAGTGCAAAATGACTACCACAATGGGGTAAGTGATCACCTCTGTCCTCTCATACAATTACTATATTTTTGTAGTGATAATATTAAGATCTATTCTCTTTCAAGTATCAAATACATTATTGTTAGTTACAGTTACCATGTTGTGCATTAGATCCCCAGAACTTACTTCTCTTATAGCTGTAAGTGTGTACAGGCTGATCAACATCTTTCCATTTCCCACCCCCCACATTCACTGGTGATCATCATTCTGCTCTCTAGTCATATAAATTTTTCTTTCCTTAGATTCCTCATAGAAGTGAGAACTTACAGTTTTTGTATCTTTTTATCTAATTTGTTTCACTTAGCATAACGCCCTCCCAGTTTGTCTGTGTTGTTGCAAAAAGCAAGATTTCCTACTTATTTGTGACTGAATAATATCCATATTTTCTTTATATTCTATCTATCATATTTTATCTATCTGTCATATTTTCTTTATCTATCTTGATATATATATATATGTATACACATACATATATAATAATATTTTCTTTATCCATAGCTATCTATCATATTTTCTTTTCTATCATATATCTATCATATTTTCTTTATCTGAATCTTGACATGAGGCAACAGGTATAATCAAAGGTCAGATAATTTACTACTTAGTATTTGATGTGAAGAATACTGAAGTGTTCTTAAAGCAATGGGAAGTCATTACAGGGTCTTAAGCAATTGAAACTGAAGGAAGGAAATGTTGGAGAATAGAATAGAAAAAAATTAGACATTTTTCTATGTTGTGATGCAAACTTGACTTTTCCACTCTTAATTTTCATGATTTGTCAGGCTGATTCTGCAGAAGGGATGATTACTAAAAGTTTCTTTCTAATT
Organism: Lutra lutra; assembly: GCF_902655055.1. NCBI lineage: Eukaryota > Metazoa > Chordata > Mammalia > Carnivora > Mustelidae > Lutra > Lutra lutra. The sequence continues at coordinate 190,779,897 of NC_062279.1, forward strand.
ATGTATAAAAGCACTTTAGAGAGATAGCAGCCATTTCTTAGTTCCCTGCCATTCATTGAGTCTGTTGTGGAGAAGAAGAATGTGATTATTTGTTGCTCTTCTTATTCTTGTCTATACAACTGTGGATAGTACAATATCACTGGGGTCACATGATGTTCCATCAACACACCGTTCTCTTATTTCAAAAGGAACACTCCATTCTACCATGACAGTCCATATGGGCAACCAGGCTCCTCATAAATGCAACTTTGAGTAAGATATGTCACAGTAGAAAGTATAAATAAATTGCCACAATTTTTACAAAATTTTATATTAGTAAAATTACAAATTCTGTTTCCCCATACATGCTATTAAATGTTCAAAAACCTGGAAATCTTAAAAAGAAATCTATATTTGGCACACTAAAGAATACTTTAATTTTTTTTTAATTTTGCTATTTCTCTAATATCTTAAAAGAAAAAGAATTTGTGATACTTAAACATTCTAAAATGCAGGTGCATTATGATACATTAATACAGTTTTCTATACTCATAAACTTGTCCATAAATAAATACATTCATATTTAAATTATATGTTTCCTTTGAAAGACAGTCAAAACCAATGTTTAAATTAATATGAGCAATTATTTCTTAAAGCAAGCGAGCTATCTTATAGCCATTAATTTGTATTCCCCTTTGTTTCTTCTACTTGTACTTTGGAGGAAAATTAAGTCCCTTTACTCTATCTTTAGAGATTTAATTCACTGACATTTGTTGCTTATAAGTTATGAGTAAATAAGAAGGAAATAAAACCAAAGTCACAAACTTTATTATTATCAATTAAATAATTTTGACAGTATATTGCTTAATCTCTAACCTATGTTTTTATTATTATATCCACATTAACATGAGGGTTTAACAGAACCTAATCGAAATGTCTCCTTATCAACAAAACAAATTATCTTAAAATTTCTTTGCAAAAATAAATCTCTCAAAATTGGTATTCTCTCTCTCTCCACAATGGCATATCTTTTTTTATTTGTTTCTCAGGTGTAATCTATAGACATAATGTAATAACACTTTATCAACTCCCTTAGAAATCTTAAATTTTAATACTCCTTATTTTCCTAAAAAGAAAATGCATTGAATAATTGAAACAATACACTGGTTATTAGTGCTAGTCACCAAATATTGATTGCTTTCCACCTTTCTGATATGGATAGGCTTTAAATTTGAGCTTTCTTGCAAATAGTGGTGACAGGAGATTAGCTGGAGGAAGGGACATGTATGGTTTCCAACTAGAGGTTTTAATTGCAGAGTACCCCCCCAATATGTATTTTCTATGGCTTTGATGACTAACAATGTTCAAGTGTCTACCAGTCTGAATCCAGCATTGAGGACATTACAGAAATAGAAGATATAATTCAGTCAATCCTTGGCAAGAAATAAGTCTTTGTGAATTTAAACCAATGAAATTGTGTGTTTGTCTTTCACTAGAGCATAATCTATAGTAACTGATACGTATATGTAAAATAAATATATACATGCAAAATAAACAGTGAAACTTTTTTTTAGTTAAATTATTTTGTAATTGAGATAAATCTATCGTAAATGCCTTCAGTAGAAAAAGTGTCCACAATGGCAATAAAACTTGTGTTGCTGCCTCTTTATACACTATATTATTCACTAGACACAGTTTTTCTCTCCTGTGCCAACTTTTTACAGATGCAAGTCTGGAGATAAAAAACATGAATTTTTACAGGGAGAGAAATAATGAGTCCCCATGGGTAAGTTACCTTTGAGATTTCCAGGAGATAAACATTTGCACGTCATGACCTTAAACATGTCTCAGAGAGAAAAAATGACTTTCACCATTGCAAAGCAGTTCTGTTTACCAAGTCAGATCTGTCAGGCAGTGCACCTAGACCTCATAGAAAGTGACATCAAAAGTAACCAATATAAAAAAAAAAAGTAACCAATATAGGCAACAGAATCCAAATAACACTACGCACTTGTTGGTGTAACTATACTTATTCTGTAAGGTAACTTATCCAAGATAACAATGAAAAAATATTCATTTGAGCTGAAATTTAAAGACAATTAAGGCTATAGAGATAATACTCTAGATTATATTTAATTAATTTGATTTAATTTATTAAGTATCTAATAAACTTTGTTAAAATATTAAGTATTAACACAATGTTTGAAGAAGTTTCTATGGAGCTACCATATATTATTTTCATTCCACTGCTAGATAGTGCTGTTTATTGTTTATTGGTTTTTATTGTTAGGTAATGACCAGAATGTAACATGCAAATGTAAGAAAACATTTTCTGTTTTGCTTTCAGTGTTCTTCCTGATTATTTCATTCAATAAATGCTTTCTGCAGTTCCTATGCAAAATTAATTAATTTTGGATCATACTATCCATATGATTCATTACCTTCAAATAATTTCAATATCTACTCTGCCATCCCCTTATTTTCATGGTGATAACCCTAGACCTTGTCATTACCAATTACTGCCACCTTTTTTTTTATTTCTTTTCAGCGTAACAGTATTCATTGCTTTTGCACCACACCCAGTGCTCCATGCAATACATGCCCTCCCCAATACCCACCACCTGGTTCCCCCAACCTCCCACCCCCCACCTCTTCAAAACCCTCAGGTTGTTTTTCAGTGTCCACAGTCTCTCATGGTTCACCTCCCCTTCCAATTTCCCTCAACTCCCTTCTCCTCTCCATCTCCCCATGGCCCTTACATGCATTGAAAATCTATAACTTCATTTAAATACAATGATCTACCCACTTTGAGCCTAAACCTATGCAGATAAATCTCACAGAAGAAAAACAGCAATCACACTAATTGGTGTCCTTTTAAAAGTCATGACAGCCGGCCTCCAGGGGGTATAAAGCTGTCTAGAAGCCACACAAAGTATCTCCAACCAACCCATTTCCCCATTGTCTTCAAGCATTCTTCTATACTTGCCCCACCCCCCCATTCTTAATGACCTTTATTACTTCACAGAGAAAACTGAAGTAATTCTAAAAACCTTCATAGACTCCCATCACCACATATGGACTCTTTTTTACTCCCATGGACTCTTCCCTTCTGTTAACAGAACACTCAATGCTCATTTCTCAAGCCAATTTCTTAGCACTTCATTAGGTAACATCCCCTGTCATCTATTCACCTCTCAATTCCCAACTTTATATTGAATAATTATCATCAGCATATTTCCCCATTCTAAAAGGAAGAGGAGGAGGAGGAGGAGGAGAGAAAGGAAAAGAAGAAAAAGGGAGATAGGAAAAATACTTCTGACTAAATTTACTCTTCCAGGTTCCAATTTATCTACTCCTTTTAGCAGAAAATACCCAGCAATGTCTATGTTTACATTTTCTCTAAAACCTATTGCAGTCAGGTTTCTTGTCCTTATCATTCAGCCAAATTAATCTTGCCAGGTTCATCAATGACCTCCAAATTGCTAAATCCAATACCAATTTTAAACTTTAATTTTACTTGGCCTATTAATAACATTTGACACAGATAATAATATCTTTTCCAGAGTAGCACACTCTTAGTTTCCTCCCTGTTTTCCTGGTTGATCTTTGACAGAGTCCATTGTTGATTCTTGCCTATCTCCCAATCTTTTAATAACGGAGTGCTCCAGGACTCAATCCTTGATTCTTTTTTCTTCTCTGTTGAGATTTAGTGTTCTGGTTATCTTATTCTTCTATAGGCAATGACTTTTACATTTGCTTCTCCGGCACAGTCCTCTCTCATGAACTCCAGAGACATACTTATAAATATATCTCAGATGAAATTATTCTCACTTGCACTGCTATCCATTCTAAACAATCTACTATCAACTTCTTCCTGAATTATTATAACAACAACCTAACTGGTTTTCCTACTTTACCTTTGCCCCACTTAAGACTATGCTTAACACTGTAGCCATTTTAATCCTTAATACTACTCCTTTGCTAAAAACCCTCCAAAACCTCCGCATGTTTCTCAGAGTAAAATCCAAACTCCCTAAAATGTCTTTTATGGGGGCACCTGGGTGGCTCAGTGGGTTAAGCCCCTGCCTTCAGCTCGGGTCATGATCTCGGGGTCCTGGGATCGAGTCCCACATCGGGCTCTCTGCTCTGCAGGGAGCCTGCTTCCTCCTCTCTCTCTCTCTCTGCTTGCCTCTCTGCCCACTTGTGATCTCTCTCTGTCAAATAAATAAAATCTTAAAAATAAATAAATAAATAAATAAATGTCTTTTATGTCCTAAATAGGGAACATGAGTGGCTCAGTTGGTTAAGTCTCTGCCTTCAGTTCAGGTCATGATCCCAGGGTCCTGGGATGGAGTCCCATGTCAGGCTCTCTGCTCAGTAGAGAGTCTGCTTCTCCTTCTCCCTCTGCCCTTCCCCCACCCATGTGCTCTCTCTCTCAAATAAATAAATAAATAAAAATCTTTAAAAAATATATATCCTAAATAATTTGCTATTTTCTCCACTTCTCTGATATATATCCTACAACCTACAACCCTCAACTTCTCTGATATATATCCTACAACCCAATCAGTGACTCACTGAGTACTAACACTTGGGCTGTTCATGGTCCTTGTGCAGGCTATTCCCTCTGCAGATATTAACAGATCTAATCGATTAGCTCATTCTCATCTCAAATGCTCAAACACCACCTTCTCAATTAGGTATACTTTGATCACTTTCTTTAAATAGCAAACCATCCTTACTCCCAGCACCCTTAAATCGCTATACCTTTTGTTATTTATTGCATTTATCATTTTTTAATATACTGTCCAGAGAAATTAGCAAGCAGGGTTGACTGTTATCTTTTAAAAGATCTACTTACAAGACTGACGCTTGCCAGGCATCTGGGAACTTGGGACGTTGCTTACAATCTTACTAACTGTGAAAATTACTCAATGTGAATAAATTGCTTGTGTAAATAATATGGTTTATGCTGAAAATTTTGTTTTCTTTTGTTTTGTTTTGTTTTCTGGGAGACACGTATTTAAGTGCATGCCAGAAGGGAGTGCATATATGATCTTCTGCCAATAAAACTCTGGGGACTAAGTCTTCACTGAGCTCCCTTTGTTGGAAACATTTCGTTATATAATAATCATTATATTTCATTATATATTGTTATAATTTGTTGGTGAGGGAATTAAGTGAGTCTTACATGACTCCATTGGAAGACAATTCTAGAAGTTTGCTCCTGGTTTCTTCCAGACTTTTCTCTGCACCTTTTTGCCTTGCTTATTGTACTTTGCATCCTTTCACTGTAATAAATCATAGCCATGAGTCCAACTATATGCTGAGCCCTGTGACTCCTACTAATAAATTATTGAATGTGGAAGTAGTCTTGGAGAGTTCTCAGATATATAGCATGGCACTTATTTATGTATTTTTCCATTATTTATCTCTTCCAATTATAAGTTTCAATGACTGTTTTTTTTTTAATCAGTTTTGTTCCCTGTATATCCCATGTCAAAAAATATCCAAATTATATTCTGCATCTCATCTTTTTCTTCTGAACTATAGGCTCATACAATAAACTATGTAAAATTAATATATGAAAAGTTGCATTTCACCTTGCTATCTTCCCCAAACACAATGTCAACAAATGGCAACATTCTGGATCTTAATAGAAAGTCCAAAAATACTGAACCTATACTGAATAGTTCAGTGAGACTAATATATTCTCCTTCTGTTGCATTTCATGATTTTTTCCATTCCCCTCCATTTCAACTTCCTTTAGAAAGTAAGTTGAAAAAAAAAAAGAAAAAAAAAAGAAAGTAAGTTGATTTAAACATAGGTATAAAGGCTTTAAACTTATTACCAATTACAGTTATTGGCAAACATGGGGGGTGGTAAGTCGCTAAGGTAGGGTGGTAGGTAAGAGAATTGAAAAATCTTTGAGGAGAAGAGAGAACAGAGGATAGTACATTGGAAGAGTCACTTCCAAGAACAGTAAAATAATTCAAAGTTTTGAAAAGTAAGAGTAGGAATAAAGGATATTTACTTATAGTTAATAGTTACCTGTGATAAAGGGTTTGGTGGTTCGTATATTTTGGTGCTATGAAAGTCAAAACTCCTTTATGGGCTAGGAAATGTGAAATGAAGAAGAATGATCTAGAAGCAACGATGAGGAGAAAGGGAGAGATCCAAGCCAGGAGGAATAAAGCATTACAGGGGAGAAATAAAACAAAACAAAACAAACAAGCAAAACAACAAATAATTTAGAGGGATACAGTCCTGGAGGAAAGCTCGGTTTCAGTTACAGCAAAAAAGTGAACACAACGTTTATTACAAAGATTGAAGATATGAGAAATCTCTGATGCTTAATCAAAAGTTCCAGAGAGTTTAGTTGCAAGTTTTCCTGGCAAAAACAAGGAAATGACAATTATTTTACATTTGTTCCAGATTTCTATTTATTTATACTCTACTTATATCTTACAAATTCAATATTTTAATAATTTCCTATTTGACTTATGGGTATTTATTTTTTATTTTCAGCATGTTAGGTCTTACCTATTTTAATTTAATGATAAATGTGTTTTAAAATAATGACTATAAACATAATCCTTTCTTTGATTCTCTTTAATAGAAATACATACCAACCAATGAAATTTCTAAGTAAAGTTGTAGAATCCTTTCAAACCTTTCAATCCTTACTTATTTTGTTGTGTTTTATGTGTTTTATGATATTGACTGTATCTCATATTACAGTGTGAACCAAAAGAGAGCCATAACCACATCTACACCTGTAGCATCGTATTGCCAGTCCTTAGCACAGTGCCTCACGTGGAAAGGTGCTCTAGGAAAATGTGCAGAATGTATGACTGATTCTACATACTTTGGAAATTTTAATCTCTTTGAAATTTTTTATTGGGGTGCTGCTGTGAATCTGTATTCAGAGATGCTGGCAAAAATTGCTAGAAATCTTTCTGAGGTGCCAGCAATATCTGCTGATGTGCTAACTGGGCCTCTTGCACATCACTGGTAAGAAACACATTCACTGACAGGAGGCTGCAGAACCGAGGAGGCAGTAGAACCAAGGAGGCAGTGCTGACCTCTGCGGTAATGCTGTGGGAATGACACAAAACACAAGAGCTCAGAAAAAGAAGCCCCTTCTGCCTGTTTCCCTCCAGTGCCCTCTACTGATAAGGCTTAACGCTGTGCTGGATGGGAAAGGCTAGATGTTAACAGGGCCCACACCCAGCATCACAAACCAAGGCAAGGGAGGGTAGACTTAGAGCTGAAAGGTGACACGTTGATAACTGACCCACGTGTTTATTTTATTTTTTTTATGATTATTTTTTTAAAGATTTTATTTATTTATTTGACACAGAGAGAGAGAGAGACAGAGATCACAAGTAGGCAGAGAGGCAGGCAGAGAGAGGGGGAAGCAGGCTCACCGCCAAGCAGAGAGCCCGATGCAGGGCTTGATCCCAAGACCGTGAGATCATGACCTGAGCCGAAGGCAGAGGCTTAACCCACTGAGCCACCCAGGTGCCCTGACCCACGTGTTTAGATTCCATCTTGACTAAGAGTACTTGTAACAAGAAACAAATGTCCTTCCTGCATTCAGATATGGAAAGAAAATAGTTTCTTTATCACTCATCCTCATGAAGCAAAAGCTGCTGAGTAGCAGAAAACAAACACAAAAAAACCACACACTGTATTTTAGTTTAATCCTTTACATTTATTACAGTGTTAAAATTTAAACATTTATTTTAGATATATATTTAGTATGGTTATACTACATGCTCAGTCTTTTAGATTTCCTCTCATTCCTACAATTCCACTCAAAGATGGCTTTAAAGATGTGAGACCTGAGGTTTATACGGCCTCTTAGTGATGAGGTGAAAAGAATCCTTTGAGCTACACAGCATCCTCTGGACCATCTGTATGTCTCAGTGAGAAAGTACATGGTGTTCTCTGTTACCCTTACTGGATAGTTTGAGAAGTAAGACTGGTTCTATCTGCATTTTGAGCTTTGTTATTTATTATCATTATCATAATCTGTATGTAGGCTATCCTTTGTCTGCCTTCTACTACCTCAGTAAGTGTTAGGTGTTGTCTTTCACATCCTGTTATTATTAAGTATAGGAATTTTTGTGGGTGATCAATTACAGAGGTTGTGATAATCACCAATTCAATTTTATGTATCTACATGTGCTGCCATTTTGCGATCTCACCAACAACTGGTTTATTTCTAGCTTTCTTGGGAGATGTAGAGACTGCTAATAGCTGGCCTAGAAATACATGACACTAGTCCTTCAGGGACCACCTCATAATTAAAAGGTGTTTCTAAAAACTATGCATCTTGATGTTTACCTACAAAGGTTGGGGATGGCAGAGATAAAATCTGTTTCTTCCTACTCACCCTTTTATTCTCTGTTGTCCTTCAGAAGCAAAACAACATGTAGTTAAGCTTTGTATTTTTTTTTTAATCATATCTCACTTCTTCCCTACTCTGACTTCATGGTTAAGCTTTATTGTATAGTACAAGAGATCAGCTTACTGACAAGTGAGCCAAAACTGAGAATTATTCCAGAAAAAGTATTTCATTAATATACAAAAGGGACTTACTGAACATATATATGATGATGATTTAATATTCTACATAGATAAAAATTGCTTTCAAATCAGTAAGAGAAAAATACTCAATGGGAAAAAATAGTTTGATAGGAATAGTGTATATTCAACAGAATAAATATAAATGCTTAATATTCACTATAGGCCAAGTAAATATAGAACAAATGCCATTTAAAATGTGTATATATATATGTATCAACATATTTGTTTATCAAATTCACAAAGATAAAGGAATAATGGTAATCCATATTTGCAATAATATAACATACATAATTGGCTTGAACACCTGAGTTAGAAGAAGTCACGGAAAGACGACATTGCAAGGCCAAACACACCATGACAGACAATCAATTAAAAAAAAAAAAAAAGATATTACCATCAGAAACACCGTATGGGGAAAAAAAAAAAAAAAGAAACACTTTATGGATCTTGAGAAACAAAAAGTATCCTTAACACTTGGGAGTAAATAGAAACTCTGAATTATACTGACTTGTGTGGGCATGTCTGAACATATTTTAGCTAAATCATAGATGAATTTCTTACATTTATCATCAAGTTTTTATAGGAAAAAATAAAAGCTAAAAATATGTAGTCTCTCAGTGATTAAGAAATGACTTTAAGATGCTGCAGGCTAACAGGAATGAATGGTATGAAGACAGAATTCTGTAGGTTATGTAGCCTCTGTTAGTTTAACTACTTAGACCCCTTCCTAATAACTATAAAGGAGCTATTAATCCATATCAATTTACTTTCTCATTTAAGCAATATATCAATTACAACCGATTTAATAGAAGGCATATAAATATACTATAGTACAACCTAAGTTAGTACAACAAAAATTCTTAAAATATAAGAGCTTAATTTGCTTGTATAATAGAGGAATATTTCTTTCACACATAATAGTTAAGAAGTGAGTTATCTGGAGTTAGTGGGACATGTCAACCATCCTCCATGTATGACTTCCACAGTTGCCCTGTAATCCATCTTTTCCTAGCCAGTAACAAGGAAAAAAATAAGTAAAGGACCTGTGTTGTGCTTTTTAAGAAAATGACTTACTTTGCACCTTTTGTTTACCTCCACAATATTTTCTTTCAAACTGAAAGGACAGACAGTTTCTTGCAACCACACACAGGTGCAAGGGACTCTGAGGTTGTGTTCTTCAGCTGTGTAGTCACACTCAACTAAAACTCAGGAATTTACCTACAAAACAGGAGAAAAATATCACTTTTTTACCCTATTAAATGCTCAAGTGCTCTGTATTAATGTAGCTGTTTGCTCATGTACTTACAAAAGTGGATGTGTAATGTTCTAGTTTCCATTGTCTTCATCTTGACTGAACCATGTTCTCTCCTTTGTGATTGTAATGTTGTATGTTGTACCTCAAACAGAACTTTTTAGGGTTGATGGTCCCTTCCTTCCTGGAGCTTGATTTGAAAAAAAAAAAAATTCCCAATTTATCAGAAAAATAACAACAACAACAACAAAACACTATTAAAATCACCTTACCAACAACCAAACAATTTATGAATTACTTCAGACCATTATGATGCAGACTAGCTTAGCACTCAGGCATATACCAAATCTATTAAATATGACAGAATTACTTAAAATTTTCTGATAGATACACAGTCCATGCTCACTTGCTATATTTTTATACCTTCTTTTTTTTCAACCCATGACAATTTGGTTTCTGTACTTTATACTCCTAATCACTAAACCTGAAGTAAATACAGCAAACAGACATGAGAATGGAAACTTCAGACATAAAACTTGAATGACAGTCACATTATCACGCAGACAACTAAAATATCAATGAAATAAGTAGGAAATAGAGTAAAAAGAGAGATAAAACATGTGCATGAGTGTTCACATATTGCCTGTAAGTTTATCTGTAGATAAGAAAAGACATCAATTTAAGTGTATGGCAATAAAAAGTAAATAAAAAGGAAGATTAAAGTAGCAGTTCAAAGAAACAGAGCTGTATAGATATTAAACATATGGTGAGTGATTTTATGACACCCTCTGGGTACCATTAAAACACCCACAAGTAATCTGATTACTTGTCCCATCTGGAATCCACAAAGCTTCAGGTTAGTTGCTGTGTACCTAACTGCATGCCCTCAAAATAATTGGTGTTGTCTTAATCTTTTTCCTATTAGCATTCTCCATCACTGCCAAAAATGACATGGAAAGAGTATCCAAAGTGCATAACTAAATATGGCAAAGGAGTCTCATCTGTTATTTTTATTTTATCTCATTCAGTCTCTTTTCATTCGAAGTTTTGAAGAGTGAAAAACATTTTTATTTCATCTTGCCTCATCTAGTGCCTTTGGTTTAGAAGTTTTGCTGATTTGAAACACATCATAGTTTCTCCCAATTAATATGCATGTGTGTATGTGTATATGATTGCTATATGTATCACTTACTGCAAGTCAAGCCATTCTAATGCCCTTTAAATCAGTAGGTAGAAACTTGTATTATTTATATGATTTGCTTTTGTGTGCTACTACACCTTCCCTAAAATTTGTCTGCGTTTTAGACATTTCTTAGCAGTTCCAATTGGAAAACCACTTGCCAAAATATATTTCAATAATTTTTTAGTGCTTTCAAATAAATTATTATCTTAAAATTTATCCTCAAAGACAGTTAATTTAATGGAACATAAAGAAGCCTAGGGATGTACAAAAATTAATTATTTCAACTTTATATACTGTAATATAAACTAAATAAATAATCCTTTGGTAACATTTTCCTCTTTTCTCTCTTTCACTGTTTTCTTTGCTTCTGACTTTTTTTTTTTTACTTGTTTTTTAAGGTAGTGAAATGATCAATGACATCTAGAAATTCTTTCACAGTGACTTGTAAGTCAATATTCAGTCTTTAGCAGGTCAGGGAAGGCTAGTAAGTCCAAAGATAGTACCTTTAACAATAGCAATTTTCAAAACGAACTTGCTGGGAATTACTTGGGCTATGAAAAAGACCAAATATTTATGTAATTTTATTCTAAATTCTCATTTCCCATCTGAAATGCACTTAGGCTTATTTACCTATTTAATACCCATGGATATGACTATTTTTAATTGTGGTTTCAAAATTTTCTCAGTTTAATAAAATTATCTTTATTTTCCTGCACCTTTCATGTTTAACTGTCATGATTTCCCTTTTTAAAGTAGTCATTAGAACTCTCATATTCAAAAAAACTTCTCTTAACTTCCAATTTAAAAACAAAAAAGGGAATGGAAATGAGGAAATGAAAAAATAACTAACACCAGTAAAATTGAATAAGTCAGACAATGTAAGGAGAGAATATGGGACAAAAACAGATGAAACTAGATTAAATTAAAATATTGTAATTTTTACAAAGTCTCATCTCTGTATCAGAATATGGGTAGCAACTTATTTCTATGCAAATAGTTTTTGGAGGTTGGAAAGGATGGCAAATAAAATTTCACTTCCCTCTTATACTACCGTCATCTCTTCAAATCCATGCAGAGGTATAACTACATATGAACTAAGTGGGAAATGGGAAAGAGGTAATATATGTGAGACAGACCCACTGGAATGCAATAGGTAGATTCTTGTTAGGCAATATAAGACTGTAAACATAAAGCCTGAAATGGGATCAGAGAAGGAAGGATATTTAATCATCACCATAGTGGAAAATGAATAAACAACACACATCTGCTATTATTACCAACAAGGAGTCTGGTTTAATCTTTCCTACTTCTAGATGAGTTATCAAAATATAACAAAAATGGAGCCTAGGGAAATATACTGTGGAACAAGGTAAATGGAACTGCATTTAATTTTCTTTTGGAAATCCAATTTTGCAATTATTCTCTCAGGTTTTAAATTTAAAGGTAACTTTAAACATTACCCACCTCTTTATGAGTATTGTTTACTTCATTTTAAAAAATACATTTTCCTAGGTTTACACACTGAGTCATCAAGAATTGCTTAAGAATAAAATCGTTGCATTTTTCTCTAACTTTGATATGAAAAGAATGATCCCATCATTAATTTTTAAAGATATGTTCTTTAATTTTTAAATGACTTATTTCAATACATAATGGATTTTATGTGCATATATTTGCCTATATACATATGCATGATTTATATTAATATAGCCTTAGATATATATAAAATAACTATATGTAACGACATTTTCTGTTCACAGGATTTCAGAAAGTATTATATAAGTATTTTTTAATTAAAATATGAATCATTAAGAAAATTTTTGGCATTATAAGGTAATGTGTATATAATTAGAGTGTATACATGTAGGCATTCTTCCTATTTTTTGTATGTGTATATATTTTAAGTGTTGTAGCCACTATAGAATATCTCCTAATCATCAGTGACAACCTACTCGTTCTCTTAACTTCCTCTATTATAAAGATAAGAATGATAAAATATTCACCCTTTTTAGATTGCCTGGCAGTTAGGGGTAGTCAGGTACCATGGTTCTGCCCAATTGGATATAAGCAGAAGTACTTGTGGATGATTGTTTTTTTTTTTCCTCCTTCCTTTTAATAAAAAAGTCAAAATTAATGAGGTGATGGTTTGGAGCTTTGTAATTTTTTCTTTCCTGGAACATAGACTTGAAGCCTAGAGATAAAGCAGCCATCTTGAAACAAATCCTACACCAGGAACTGAAGGGCAAAATGAGAGATGGAGCAGGGGTCATTTATGACCTCACTGGACTATTATAGGAACCCTGGCCTGCTTTGAGATCAATAAATCCATTATTGTTAAACTACAATATTATCATTTTCTGTTATTTCCAATGAAAAGAATGCTAACTGATATAACCAGTTCATAAATTTTGGAAGTTTTCTTGATGATTTACATTTTAATAAAATATGTCATTCCATGAATGCCTTCATGAAAGCCTATATATAGGAAATATATTTTAAAGAATAGTGACAATAAAATAGTACTTTCTGTTTTTAATTTTTTTCTATTGTTCAAGTTTTTTGATAATAGCTGCATTGATTAAAATATTTACAAGTAGAAATCTTATTTTTAATATAACTATAATATTATTTTCACATAATAGCATCAATTTTACTTGAATAACCTGAAACATGTCTCCCTTCAAAATAAATCAATAAATTATTGAAATCAGAAACCAGTACTGACATCAGCAAATATCTGTTGATTGTTTAATATGGTGCTAAAGTAAGCTTTACTGAGGAAATAAAATGTTATTTTTTACCAGAGATAATATCAAAGAAAACTTCATATGAACAAAGAAAGCAAGAGTAATATGCAAATATCTTCCCAAAAGACTTAACACATACCCAAATTGTATAACAAGCCCTTCTTACCTGCTTCCTGAAAATTCCCTAATCTCAATGGTCTGCTATCACTTTCTGTGAAGTGAGTATCAACTCTTTACCAGCAGAAGTTCCCTGGTCTTTGTCTGCAGGCATTGAAAGAACCAATAATGGTTTCATATTGGTTAATATCTGTAATATATTTATACTTTTTAACATCTTCAGTAAGATATTAATTCAAGTGAATAAACTCAAATGCCTATTTCACTGTATATCATAGTACAATCTGTATTACAGTTGTCTAAATCTGTAATATACCAACACTGTCCTGCTAAGCACCTGCTCATAGACTACTGAAGTAAAGGATGCATAAAGTGAATTTTATATGCGTATAATAGATCAACATGCCTGAATGAGCTAATTTTGGATAGGGTACTGAATTAAATCTGCACTGATCAAATGCAACTGGATTTTATTCATAATTTTAAGAAGAAAAAAGGCACAATATAATTCATCATGAACATTAATTTGTGAATAGTAAAAAGAAACTGAGTAAATATCAGAAAGATGGCAGAAAAGCAAAAAAGAAAGGAAGGATATTAATAGATATTTTCAATAGGCATTGTATCCTTTCTCAATACATTGATCAGTTTCATATAGGACCATAACTGTATATTTTCTTCCAAGAAAGTGTTTTTGTTTTTTTTTAACTGTATGGTATCTACTTCAGTTATTTCAGAAAGCAGACACTCAATAAAATTCTATTGAAGATTGAACTCATTATTTCTTTTCAAAAACATGATTTTTGCTTCCTTTTTTTTCTTCTTTAGACTCTGATGGATGAGAATTTTGTGATTTAAATTCATTATGAATTATCTTGGGTCAAATTTGTAATTGTGCTAAATCCTTCCATGTTTGATAAGCTATTAAATTATAAATATGTACACTATTTTGCCAGTATTCCTAGAAACCTTATCATCTCCTTTTCTAATACAGCATTTGAACCTTCGCATTGAGCAATGATAACACCTATAATTGAATATGTCAATAACAAGATACAAAATTCAATTTAAATAGGTTATTGTAATGAAACTGATTATATTATTATGGTATCATGAAAATAGATGAAAGATTATAATTGATTAAATATTTCATGCTAATTATTCTGCTATTAAAATTTGTGTTTTTGTTTTTGTCACAGTTGAATTGTGGCTGCTTATCATACAGCTACTAAAGGGAATTCTGGTTCTACATAATATCTAAGATCTGCATAAAAACAAATAAATCACTGCAATTATTAGCTTAGTAGGGTTTTCCATAACAAATATACAATATTTTCACTTTGCTTTCTGACATTTTTACCTTGTCTCATAGATGCAATATATACTTGGAATTAGAAGGGTTGGTAGGGGAAAGAAGAGAAAAAAGTAAAAACACAAGGCAGACCTCACATAATCATTTATTTGGATTCATTATTAATTTCCTGAGAATAAAATTTTTTAAAAAGTCATAATTTAATCAATTAATATAGGTATACATTTCTATGAAAGTGGGAAACAAGAAAAATATATTATGACTAATTATCAAGGAATCAAGTATTATCACATTGAATTTATAAAGTCTGCCTGCAGAAAATTTACTGTTAAGACTTTTTGTATGGTAATTAGCAAAAAACATCCTTATAAGAAAATTAATGTCTTTTAGCACCCAATAGCATTTTCCATTGAATTTGTTCTAAAAATGCAGTATATTAAATTTTTAAAAAATATTTACTTATGTTTGATATTTAAAAAATCTTTATGTCATCGATATTTTTCCTTTATCTTCAAAATCATTCTGTACCATTATCTATCCTGTTCTGTGCCTGAGGAGACTGAAGTTCATGGACTGAGTCAACAGGCTCTCTTGCCCTTGGGCTACCTACGGGCTTCAGGACTATGGAGAGAAAACTAGTGGATGGGTGACAATGAGGATGACCTATCCTTTCAGGCTCCTTTTTTGTCTGGCTACAAATTGGCTATGACTTTGTTCCCAACTGAAGGCACAGCTTTTATCAGGTTGGGCTGCAGCACTGTCTTCAGCTTCTGGAACTCTCTATCCTCTTGACCCTTTGAATACTAGAGCTGATGACATTCCTCCATCTTCTGGGGTTAGCCTGGAGGCTTCACCATTCTTTGTTTTTCTTCACCATGCCCATGTTTTTGTACACACCATATTCAATTCTTTTTAATTATTCCATTTGTGTACACCATCTGGTTCTTGCTGGGATTTGGACTATTACATTTTTCTAAAAATGTAGTATAGTGTTTTCATGTTGAAATGTTACAACTCAAATATCCAATATTACCAAAGTTAATTATGTCAGATTTTTAATGTATTTATTTAAATACATTAAATGGCATGAGCATTTTAAGTGATCTTCAGTAAATACTAACTACACATTTGTCTCCTTAAAGTATGGTTAGGTCTAATTTAATATTTGTTTGATGAGTAGGGTCATTATAATAGAAATATTTTATTAACACTGATAGTTTTAACCTCATGTATAAATATAAATGGCATGGATCGAAAAACACTTTCCAAAATTGTCCCCTAGAAAGGATTAGCATTCATACTATTACCATCATAAGAAGATATTTACTTCTCAAGCAATAACAATATTTTTAAACTCTTTAAAAATTTTGCCAAAGACAATAAGTAACATTTTATTATTATTTTAATTAGCATCTTGATTGCCAGTGAAGTTAAATTTACTTTTATATGCTAAATGGTAATGTGCATTCTTTTTTAGTGAAATATCTTCTCACAGTTTTACCCATTTATACTTGAGTGATTAAATTTTACAAGACTCTGATGCCAATGTTTCTATTGAAGGTAAAATATGAATGGTGATGTTATCTATTGTTATATGGATGGTGAGGTCATCCATATCTGGTATGGGAAAAGGAGGGCATTTCTGAGTGTAGGTGATGAGTTTTGTTTTGGAGAAATGATAATTTTGTGGTGATTAAATGACATTGAAATAGATATGGGTAGCTGACTGTAAAGTTTACTAAAGCCTGGTAGAGAGATTTATACTAAAAATACAGAGTTGATAGACTTCAAAATATATATAATGCAAATCATGTAAGTAAAGAGTGTATAAACAGGAGAAATGGGACATTATAAACAATAACAATTTTATGTGGTGAGCTTGAAAAGAAGTTCATATAGAAGTAGTAGGGTAGAGGGAAGAGGAGAATTAGAAACATGTAATATCTCAGAAATTAAATGAAGTGAGATAATTCAATATTATCACATACTGATAAAGGTAAAATAAAACAAAAATAAAATTATGTATTATTTTATTAATAAAAGAGTTTGTTAATGACTTTTGAGAGATATTTCACTTTTATAGTAGAACTACATTAGGTTGAAGAGATCATGAAAGCTGAGTAACTGAGGATGGGAGAATAAAAAATAATGAAAGGACTTATTGTAAAGGAAAAAGAGACATCTTTGTTTATGGGAAGATGTGGAGCTGAAGGAGTTTAGTTTAGTATTAAAAAATGAAGCATAGGAGGGAATTAAACGTATTTGAATGCTAATGGGAAGAAATTAGATTGGTCAGAAAACCTCAAGACACAGGAGATGATAGGGGACCAGTACATGGATTTAGTTAACAAAGACATCAGAAAAGGACAAGATCCAGAGAATAAACTGAAAACCAAGAAGAGTCAAAACCTTGTAACAGGAAGAACTTGGAAATCGTAGATGAAAATGCAATTATGTGTGTCAGTACATTGGCATTAAACTAAGTTAATTTTATTAGTTTGATGGCATGTAGATTCTTTGGAAAATGGAAGCTAATTTTCATCAGCATGATGGGAAGATAAAGTGGATGGTAGGACTAAATATTTGAGTATCATAGAAAAGTAACTACTGAGGAAAAGCAATAGACTGGGAGCAGATACCTGGTAAAAGATTTGTCTCCAAAATATACAAAAAGTAGTTGCAACTCAAGAAGACAACAGCACAATAAAAACTGGATAAAAATATTAACAGATATTTCACAAAAAGGGATATGTAAATCTCTAATTAGCATATTAAATAATACTCGACATCATTAGCTGTTAGACAAATGCAAATCAAAACGATGAGGAGATACCAGATACAACTTCATACCCTCTAGGTTGGCTATAATAAAAACTAAACAAAAAATAGACAATGACAAATGTTGACAAGGATGTCAAGAAAAAAACCCTTCATATACTACTGCTGGATGGGAAAATTAGCAGTTATATTGGGAAACAGTTTGGTAAGTTCTCAGAAAGTTAAACATAGGGGCACCTAGGTGGCTCAGTCATTAAGTGTCTGCCTTCGGCTCAGGTCATGATCCCCGGGTCCTGGGATTGAGTCCTGCATCAGGCTCCCTGCACTGCAGGGATCCTGCTTCTCCCTCTCCTTCTGCTGTTCCCCTTGCTTGTGTTGCCTCTCTGTCTCTTTGTCTGTCAAATAAATAATTAAAATCTTATAAGAAAAAGAAAGTTAAACATAAAACTACCTGTGAGTTGTTTTACTCATAGGTACATAAGAAAGAGAAATGAAAAAACAATATGGCCAATCAAAGACAACACAGGTTCTTATAGTATCATAATTCATGATAACAAAAACCTGGAAACAACCAAAATGTCCATCAATTGGTTAATGTATAGCTAAAATATAAAATATCTCTATAAAATGGAGTACTATTCAACAATAAAGAGAAAAAAATGATGCATGCTATTTCATGAATAAACCTCAAAACTCTGAAGCAAGATACAATAGACCACATATTATACAATTAATTTTTATGAAATATCCAAAAAGCAAATTTATAGATAGTAAATAAATTAGTAGTAACCTGGGACTATAGGTAGGAACAGGAATTAACTATAAGTGGCACAAGGGATTTATTGGAGGAATAAAATGTTCTAAAACTAATTAATGATGACGGTGAACAATTTGTGTAAGTTAGTAAAAATTACTAAATTGCACACTTGAAATGGGTGAATTTTACGAGTAAAATCTGACTCAATAAAGTTGTTTTAAAAAATAGTTTCTGAGAATTTCAAGGCTTTATGAGTAATGTATGAAAAAGATATCAAAATGGGAATCTTTCTGAGTCTATTTTAGCTAAATATGCAAAAGACCAAGTACAAAATAGTAGAGGTCAACTTATCCCACATTCTATTTAAAGGTGTTGGAAAACTTCTCTAGGTATTACAAGGAAAATTCTTTAAAAAATGTTGTGGTTTTTAGTTCTTCTAAATATATAAAAGAATGAAAAGTAAAGAATTTTAGAGGAGAGCCTTAAGGAGATTACCAGGAGAGTTTAATGTTTGTCTCCTAGAGTGAGGGACAGTGGGAGCTGTTGTTTGATTCATTCATCACTTATGTGAATAACTACCTGCCTTGCTGCTCTGATGGTAGAGAAAGAAGAGTCTTCATTAGAACTGATCTGCAGTCTCAGAACTTGTTGGGTTAAAAGAAATAAATTTATTTTGTGTACATTAAACTTGAGCCAAGTAGGAGAGAGAGAGCCATTTGGGGCCATCTTGAAGGCATTTTGTCTAAGAAACCTTTCTAAATAAGCAATGGGATCTCAACAGCGTGTCTAGGTGAACCAACAAATAACAGAGGCCAAAAGTGAATCAGAAGAGTCCAGCCAAAGGAGGCTTTACTTATATTAAGAAAAGGCAGGTGAAAAATATCCAGGGATAGGGTATCTCTGACAAACCAACAGAACACTTCAAGATGTCCAGGTTTTTAAATCCCTTCAAATCAAGAGAGCATTAATGCCATATAATGATATTAACAAGCAAATAAGATTTTTTCTTTCTCTCCATTACTTTTTTGAGCCCCAAACTATTCCAAATCACAATTGGAAATCTACAACTAAAGAGAATGAGGAAGATCAGAGAAAGAAAGAAGAGCCCCAATTTTTCCTATTTCTAAGAACAGGTTTGATCTAGAAAAAAGCCAGGAATGAGGGAGGAATAAATTAAAAATGAATATCAGAGTTTTTGGCATTATATGATATTGAATTATTATTTTCTAAAATTAAACTGTTACTTATATCTATAGTTACCAGAAGCTTTTTATTGTCTGAGTGTGATTTGAAAAATTTCATGCTAGAGAACTTGTCCCACATAGTAGGTTTAAAAGAATATTGATGGAGAAGCAAATTGTCATTTGGTTTTATCGTATCAAATTCCAAGTTAAGAAAAGGAGACTACCTGGCATTATGAAAAACCCAGTTGAAATGAGGGATGATAAAATTTATAGTTATCTACAGTCATCTGAGTGTGTGATTTTTTTTTTCTTAATAGAAAGAGATAGGGTAGTTAAAGAACAGACAATGGAGCCACACTGCCTGGATTTTAATCTGGTTGTACCACAAAATGGCCATATAATTTTGGTCAAATTACTTAAATTCTTCTTATCTTTATTTTTTTTTCTCTTATCTCTATTTATTTTTTTAAACATGGATTAATGAGAGTACTTACTTTATATGAATGTGAAGATTATGAAGTTCTTATATGTTAGCACTTAAAATAGCAAATTGTACAAGGTAAGCATTCTATTGTTATTTATTATTATTATAATATTATTATTATTTTCTTCAGCAGCTCTCAGTTGCCTATATGTAGAATGGGGACTTGATAATGTATGAATATTATACACAACTGAGAGGTGATACAATGGAAAAATAATGGGGGTGTTAAGAAAATATATAAATTGGCTAAAATCAAGAATTACAGAACCTATGCTAGAGAGGGGGAGTGTAATAGAAGGTGAGTGCTAATAGTTAAGATGTAGGATGATGACTTTTTTGTGAAGTAAATGAAAATATATTAAATAATCACATATTATGGGATGAATGCCATAGTTTAGTAAAACATGGAAGGGTATAGAACCAGAGGTCTGGAGGATATTCCAGAAGAAATATGGAAGTATGAATTAAGTATTTGAATTAGTGGATCTGGAAATAGGATGTTAGGTATGGAATAACTTCATGTGGTGAGAAAGACCTAGGGTTGACCATGGAAATGATATTTAGAATAGAACAGTGAAAAAGAGTGAAGAAAAACAGATGAGGAAAGTCAGGATTTGGGTATTCAGTAATTTGTGTATGGTTTTGAGGATCACTTAGAATAATGGCAAGTTATAGGAAAAAATAAAACTTCAAAGAATGATGATAAATAACTGGGAATTTAAGAAACGTAAACAGAGAGGAAGAATGGAGTATGGCACATATGGATTTCATTAGCTACATTGAATGCACAAGTCTGATCATAATATTTGGTACATACAATTTGCCACACATGTATGACTTTAATAAAGGCATGCACCTTAGAGGAACTGTGATTTTCTTGGTCTTGGAAAGCAATGGTCTGGAAAACACAACATGGAATGAGGAGGGTATGATCTCATATCTGACCCTATGTCAGAATCTGACAGAGATGATGGATATTATAATGGGAGATTTTGTGGGTTATGGCATCAGAAGCAGCTTCCATCTGAAGAAACTGCAGGTAAAAGAGTGTAATTAGAGAAGGGTCAGGCATTATTTAAGATGAAGAGGTAGAAAGAATAAGTAAGGAGTTGAAGCATATAAAAAGTTTATTCACCATAGGGTGGTATAGCACGGAAAGATTTAGGAAGGAGAACAGGGGAACCTGATCACATTTGTCCACTGCATTGATGGTGCCATGCTGATATATCTATCTGTAGACCAAAAATATTAACTGCTCCCATACATCTTGGTATGTTACATTTCTGGCATAAGATAAAAGCCTCATTCATTTATTATAGGCCAGACATTATTCTAGCACTTCCATATAACTGGGAAAAAATAGAAAACAATATTGGCTGAAAAGCAACATATAATAAACAGAAAACAATATGAATAAGTTATATAGAAAGTTGAAAGTGTCATGATATTTAAAAAAAAAAACAGAACAAGATAAAAGGTTTCAATGGTTTGGGCAGGGATGGGTTATAGGGTTATATTTTAGATACTGAGACCTAGATATTTGAGCAAAGTCTTGAAGAAATTGGAGGATTTATTCATGAGCACTTGTAGGAGAACATTGCAGTCAGAGAGCTTGACCAATGCAGTACCCTAATGTGGCTAACACATTAACTCCTGTCAAAAATGATGATGGCTCCAACCACAGTGATAGCATTTGAGGTTATAAGAAGTGTTAAGGATCAGGATGTTTTGATAATTAAACAAGATAAAGCCCATGAATAAACTAATGATAAAAGTATGCCCTAACCTGAGCAACATGATTATCTCAATTATCTCTGAGCCTGACATTCAAATAAATGCCTAAAGGCAAGCAAATACCAAACAATAGCAAATCCCTGCAAACTTACAAATGTAGTGATTTGGATATCTAGATAAATAATTTGTTTTATTTTTATTTCCTCTACATCATAAAGAACAGGTAGGAAAATCTGAATTTCTATTTTTGACCTCGATGATAAGAAAAACCTCAAAAATCGGGGTGTTTGGGTGGTTCAGTTGATTAAGTGTCTGCCTTCACCTCAGGTCATGATCCCAAGGTCTTGGGATCGACCCCCACATCGCATCTGGGTCCCTCCTCAGTGGGGAGTCTGCTTCTCCATCTTCCTCTTCCCCTCCCTGCCACCACTGTCCATTTTCTCTCTCTCCCTCTCAAATAAATAAAAGTGTAAAACAAAACAAAACAAAACAAAACAAAACACACACACACACAACTCCAAAATCAAAGCAGTATATCTTAAGACCTAAATAGAGAGGAAAGTGATAGATAAGAGGTTATAATTAAATAATAAATTTTCATTACCGTACACATTTAAATTCATGGTCACTTAATTTCACTTTTAATGAAAGAATCTTTCATGGGCACAGCAATGTTTTCAGTGATTTAAACTTTGTAGAATTGTATACATGTGATTTAGAAATATAAGGCCTGTAATAACTGGGTATAGAACATTTATAAATCCAACTTTTTAAAAAATACATCATTAATTCACTAAAGAAAGTACACATCTGGTGTGTATTATGTAAAACTCATTAAGTAACTTAAAAATGAACCCAGGACAATAAAATGCAAAAAAAAAAAAAAAAAAGTGTAGGAAACATTAGGCAAGGAAACCAGCAAAGGGGTGTTTGCATAGTTTCAGTTAATTTGTAACGAATAGTGAAATCACAGAACACACTAACACAAATTCAATATGAATCAAAAATTAACTAGACAAAATAGTAAAACAGAGATCAATAGTTTTTGTTATTAAATTTTTTTATATTCTTTGCAAGCATGAGTTCTAAGTTTGGTGAACTTATTTTTGCTTATGTCTGAAAATGTTTAATTTTTTTTTTCAATATGAGATTAGTTCAATTAAGTGTTCCACCATAATGAAAACGCTATGGTTTGGGACAAAAATATTTCATTTCTAATTTTCATTATTTAATAACTAGTGAGGCAAACTGCTTATACACTAAGAAATACAAGTGCTAATTACGGATACAGAATTATTGTTATTGTTTTATGGTAGTTGTAGAAAATGAATGAGCTTCATTTTCGTTTTACTCAGAGAATTAGTTATTGAAAAACTTTCTCAATGAAAAGGAATAGTAGGAATTGGATTAAATTATATATGACTTAAACCCAATAGAAAATTAATGAGAAGAAAGTAAAAAAAAAAAAAAAAACCTTGTTAAGCAATGAGCTCAACTACAAAAGATAAATAACAATGGCTTATTAATAAGATGATGAAAAAAGATTAATTAGTATTTCCTACAGAGAATTTTATTGCAAGAAGGAAGTCATTAATCAAGATTTTGAGTTACACCAATTTTAAAGCATGCTAATGTTATGAGGCCAGAACATAACATAAACAGAATTATAGTTCAATTCATGCGGTAGGGAGTTATGAATGATTAATGTTTATAGGGTTGTTGTTGTTTTTCCCCTGAGGAATGATCAGTATCCCAACATTAAATTGTCTTAAATATAGTGAACTTGAACTTGTTTGACATGTTTGTCATTAAAGAAATTTAATGTTGTGGGGAACCTTGCTGATGATGTAGGCACTGAAAATAAGTGGGTAAAATTCAGTATAACTAGGGTCTATCTTCAGAGGAAATTAGGCCATTGAGTCCAAGATTCATTTTCAGAAGGAAATCAGATTAAAAACCATAGGCTAGGATAGAAGGTGGCTCAGATTGCTCATTTTTCATGGTTAAGAGTTTTGTATGGAGAACATGCCTACATACTTTTGTGGAGTCTAGTCTTTAACAGTATGAAAAGAAAAGCCCCAGTGCCATCAGGTCTAGTTTTCATTGACAACCTGGTCAGGATAGGATAAATTTTGAAGGTAACTGTTTTTCTTTTATGTAAAATGGGTAAGTCTAAGATAAGATTAATAAGGTTTAATTTAATAGCCCTCCTGTGCTTTAAAGGAGATCATCATGAAATATTCAAGGAGTTTTAATAAAACAGGTAGCATAAAAATTAAAGATACAGTATATCATAAAGTAATAGGTAATTTTAAGTATATTTATTAAAGTTAGGCAAAAAATAATTGGTAATAATGAAAAATAAGTCATTTATTTTATATGAAGTATACTTCCATAGTAATGTGTAATATAAATACTTATATCTCTTGATGATGTGACTTGCACAATTTGGGAGATTTTTTTCATTGTATTAGAGATTTGACTAAGATATCTGACTTTATGCTTTTGAGAATCAATGATATGAGAAAACTCCAATTTGAAAAGTAGAACTTAAAAAAAAAAGATGAAAAGGAGTGGATTATAAAACTCTTTCAGCTATAGCGTGATTCATTGGGGGAATTTCTTAAACATTCTATTCATCCAAGATATTATTCAATTTATAAAATAGGACTCCCAGAGAGCTCTTTTGGAGCACACATATTTCATAGAATGACTTCCTACATACTAAAGATCTTTTTTGAACAAAAATGAAAAGTGGTTCAAGGAAAAGGTGGTAGCTATAAAAGGGTATTTCAAAGAGCTAAAATTGATTGATTCTGGACATATGTAATTTTTAAGTTAATACCTATTTGGGGCTAAAAACTGGTTATTCTAGTGTTCGCACACTGTATTTGGAATGCAAGTATAGTTATTGGAGAAGAAATAACACTAAAAATTGATGAATAGTTAAGTTAAATGTTATGGAGGTTTGTGTTACAAATGGGGAGTTGGTACAGTAAGCATATTCACTGTGAATGCGTGACAAAAATTATTAAAGAGCTGCTACATTTAGCTTTTCCCTGAGGATTTAAGTTAGCATTATGACTTTAATCTTTAAATACTCGCATTTTCATTCATTTAATAAATTTGTAGTGTTTTTTTCTTCTTGAAACATTGACATTTTCAAAAACTCTATTCTAAGTTTGTCTCTTCAATCTTTCAAGTATTTCAGCTTATTTTTCTTATTTTTTAATTATTATGTTATTTCTATTCTTTTAAAGACAGCCTTACATTTCCTGGGACCTCTAGACCACCTCTATCTAAGTTTATAACCTAACACAAATATCTTAACCTCCCCAAACCTGCCTATTCTTCTGACTTCATTATCAATATCCATCTCGAATCCTCTCTCTCACTGGTGACCTTAATTATCAAATGCTACACATTCTCTCCAAATGATGCCCTTTAAGCCAATCTGTAGAAAATCATCTGTTCCTAATAATCTGAGACTCATATTAGAATTGCCTCCTAAAAGCACCTGTAATCTTTCTCTGAGATAATTCTGTCTATACATGGTAATCCTATTTGGCCTGAAGATAAAATTTACAATTAAAGTTACTGTTGGCCAAATGATAACTTAAAGCTGTGTTTGTCTTAGACTTCAGTGCTCCAACTAAAAATGCTTATTTTAAAATTTTGAGTCCAAGTTCCCTGCTCAGATCTATTGAGGGAGAATCTCTATGGAGGAACCTGGAAATCCAGATTTTTTTTTTTCAATTCTTCAGGAAATTCTCATGACCTTTGAGGGCTAAAATTAGAAGTTCACAATTACCCTTATTGTAAACAACAAGAGGGTTGGCTAAAAGGCAGATTGCCATGCCCTCATGAAGTCTCAGGATAACCCTGTAAATATATAACCTAGTTTACTCTAGTGCTGCATGTCTGAAGTCTGACATTTAGAATTTTTAGTCTTCAGGATTTACTCCATATTTTGAAGGTAGATGTTTAATTTCTCATTCTGGGGATCCCAAACGTGTCAATGTTATGTTCAAAGAATTGACAATGATTATTCAGTGCTGTCTAATGTAATATTAGCGTTCTTTTGCAGTATGCACAAATCTCTACAATATTCCTTGATTAAAAGGGACACAGTCTCATCTACAACTATTGATCTTAGACATGTTCTTTTTGTTGTGGTTAAATTAGTTTGCTCCTCTATTCCATCAGGCAAAATTAATAAACAATCCGTTATGACCCCAAATTGAGAATCTGATTTAAATTGCACTAAATGTACATATCAATTTTGACAAAAGTTGCCTCTTTATCTAATCATTTCATGTACAAACAACATATTTTTAAATTAGGTATTTTATATATCAGTATTTTTCTGGTTTCTGTCATCTAGATCTTACACACTTCTTATACTTAACATCTAGAAATGAAAAATAATACTTATTTCTTCAGTGAAAGAGATTTTCTTTTTTAAAACATTTTTTCAACTCATTAATTCAACAGATTAAGAGTCATTCTGTCCTACACATTTACCACAAAACTAATCACTACATAGATATTTTCTAATAGTTGGAACAGTTCTTTAGTTGTCTTTCTTTTTGGTATGCATATTTTCCTATTTTCTTTCCTTCATCCTATTACATTGGCTAAAATTTTCAAACTGATATTGAATGAGAATGTTGATAATGACATCAGTTGACCTGTCCTTGTCCAAAATTAGTGGCAATAATAAGAGTTGAAACTTGAAGGGCTATGTATCAGGGTCTTGTGAACATTTTACATGTATTACCATTTTAATTCTCTCAAGAATACTGTGAAGGAACTAAGGCACAGAATGTTAAATTATTTGCCTGAAATACTAAAGCTAGGAAAAGGAAGAGCCGTGTTTAAACCCAGTTAGTTTGCTCCTTTTAATGTTTGCTGACCAATCCTTGTAGTTTCTCCTTATTGTGTAAATATAAAAAGACAAGTTCCTTTCATAATAACTTATTCAGAAATTTTAATAAACTATTGAAACGTATCAGCTATTTTTATAAATGTGTTCATATGATCATATTAATTTTCTTTAGGTTATTAATGTGAAGATTCATAGAAATTTTTATCGTAATTTTGAATATTCATTTGTGGGATGAGGAGAAAGATGACTTGGCCATGAATTTCCAATTCTTCCTGTATTTGAACCGCTACTGTTTTGCTAAAACTTTGGCATCTTTATATATGGATAAGAGTCTATATATATTTTTATATGTTCTATAAGTTTTGGGTTTTTTTTTAAGATTTTATTTATTTATTTGACAGAGATCACAAGTAGGCAGAGAGGCAGGCAGAGAGAGGAGGGGAAGCAGGCTCCCCACTGAGCGGAGAGCCCAATGTGGGCCTCGATTCCAGGACCCTGAGATCATGACCTGAGCCGAAGGCAGAGGCTTAACCCACTGAGCCACCCAGGTGCCCCTGTTCTATGAGTTTTTAATAATGGATGTATTTGCCTCATAATTAAGCTTTTATTCTCTATACTGTATCAGTTTGAATAGCACAAATTGTGTGATTCTACTTCTAAATTTAAATACAGCTTATACTTACAAAACCACATGCACCAGAGGTCTTTTTATTAGCAAAACTTTAACAGTCTGTTCCATTTCTTTTTTTAGTTGTGTGGTCAAGTATACACTAGGTTTTAAGTCAATTTTTATAATACAGGTTTTATAAAAATAATTTTAAAAGTTACTAAGAAACAGAAGCATTTAAAATAAAAAGAAACAGAAGTATTTTGTTGTTGTTGTTGCTTAAATAGTGCCCTCTAAGGGATAAGAGTATCCATAAAATCACTTATATGCAAAACTTTAAAAACTCTTAAAAGGAGAGGCATTTGAGTGTCTCAGTTGGTTAAGCGTCCCACTCTTGATTCTGGCTCATTTCGTGACCTCAGGCTCCTGGGATTGAGCCCCTTATCCTTCTGGCTCCACTCTCAGTAGGGAGCCTGCTTCTCTCCCTCTCTGCCCCCCCCCCAATAAATAAATCTCTTAAAATCTCTTAAATGGATTTAGCAGTGAAATCAAATGAATTGTCAATTTTTTTAGTTCTGAGATCAGCTAATAGTTTCATAGAGTATATTACACAGTTAGAAGGGAATAGAAAGTGAAAAGTTTAAAGGTATAGTAGGTGAAACCAAAAATTTCAATAGCCCATTTCTTTGGCTTTCTAAATAGAGAAGTGAAAACACTGAAGAAACAGAATTGGAGAACTAATAGATAGTTTCCTACAGCTGAAGAAAAAACTAAGCATTCAGATTTAAAGAGCCCAGCAAGTTAGATTAATAAAAATTATTTCTATTTAGCTATGTCCATTTGAAATTATAAAAAAAAAAATCCAGGGACATGGAAAATTTTCTAAAAGCTTCCAGCATAAATAAACAGATTAATTACATGGAAGGAGAATTACTGCCATTAAGTTTTACAATGAAAAAATATTTTTTTACCCTATAATTTTGCAGGTGACTAAAGAAACACTAAATTAATTGCAGTCAAATGGAGGTTTTATTTTTAAAAAAATATTTACAGGCAATAGGTTAGAATATAAATTTTTAAAAATAATGGCTAGAGGGAAATTTGCAAACATTTTTAAATACTTTGGTTAAATAGCAGAAGATTTCATTATTTGTTTTTCTTAAATTCTACATATGAGTAACAAAACAAATGAATAAAGGGGGGAAATAGGGAGAGAGACAAACCAAGAAACAGACTCTTAAATATAGAGAACAAACTGATGGCTACTAGAGAGAAGGTGGTCGGAGGGATGTGTGAAACAGGTGATGAGCATGGGGTATCTTACGGCAGTGTTGAATCGCTATGTTGTATAACTGAAACTAATATTACACTGGTAACAAATGAATTTACATAACAAGAGTAAAAGCAATAAAAATCATAGGTCAAATTTATTTTCAAAGTACATGTAAATGCATGAAATATTTTCAAATTTAAATTCATGGATATTTAAAAAGAATATTACTCTTAATGAGGAATTCAAGAATTCAAAATTAGGTATAATCAGGAAGTCTATTCATTATATTATTAGGCCAGCAAAAATAGGTAAGTAAATAAATAAATTTGAAAACCCTAATTGATAAACACAGTCATCATTCATTATAAACTTAAGAAGCTAGGAATAAAATAGAAGTTATTGCAGAGATAGAAGTTCTCTCCTAAATAATCTAGTACAAATATTAAACTATTGGTAAAATTCTAGAAATATTTTTATTAAATTCCAAGATAGCACAAAAATGTCTGCCTCAAAGCAACTATTCAAATCTTTCCATTTGTTGAATGATTTTGGAAAAATCAGTAGTATTTTAACCCACACTACACAGAAGAAAAATAAACAATTGAATGTGTACATACTTACTTGTAAATACAACAAAAATGTCTAAAGAAAACTCACCAAATTTATTAACTCTAGTAACCTTCAGAGATTGGAGGAAGGCAGGCATGGGTGGTTTCCTTCATTCTGAATTAATCTTTACCAAACAGACTATTTTTGCAATTTGAAAAGATATTAAATAGCCATTTAACCAAAGAGAAATGTTCTTTCAAAAATTCAAGTGTTAAGAGTCTACCCAGATCTAGACAACAATGTAGCTTTCTATTCTATTTCGATTTTGGGGAATTATTCCTAAAATTTTCACATGTTTTATTTTTTTAAAAGTGAATCCAGGAGCACCTGGGTGATTCAGTTAGTTAGCATCTTGCCTTGGACTCAGGTCTTGATCCCAGGGTCCTGGGATCCAGCCCCATTAAGGGAATTCCTGCTCAGCAGGGAGTGTGTTTCTTTCTCTGCCCTCCCCCCAACTGTGTGTGCATTCTCTCTGGACCTCTCTCAAATTAATAATAAAAAGTGAATCCATATTATACATACTAACCCAGTTTCTGGTGTATATGTTATAGGAGGAACCATTGGAGTAAGTTCGATAACCAATAGAAAGTCTCTGCATTTTCATCTAGCTAATGGGAGAAAAACCAATTTTATAATAAAGTAAAAATTACATATAAAACACTTAAAATTTAAATAAAATGGAATATCATTTATATATAATGAATTATATCCATACCGATATTATATCAGTATATTTAATACACTGGATTAAATTGAAAAATGGAAAGGGTATAAATGATGAAAAAAAACTAAAATTTATAAGTCTGATACTTTTATAAAAATCTGAGGTTTGAGAAAACTAAAGTTGACACACCTAAAAAATAAACTGGGAGAGGGAAAAAATATTCTAATGCGAACAATTATTTAAATAATCTTTAAAATTTTTCTGAACAGAAAGCCATGCACAAGAAAAATCATCCTGAGTCCTACAGCTTCACAAATATGATGGAATTTCTTTGGAGGTAAGATATTTCAAAATGTTTGATTTCATTTTGGCATTTTCTTTAGGGTCTCCATTAATGATGAGAATCACCTGAGTACTTGATAGAAGATTTGCAGGTTGTCTGTTACCTGTGTTTCATGAAGCCTGGGATTTCTCCCAGGTATTTTTATTTTTTAATAAGGTACCCAGGTGATTCCTATCATTAGGGAACTTTATGAAACATGGTTTTAAAAAAGGATTTCAGATTAGTCATAATGAAGCAACATATTATAGCAAAAATGATTTTAAAAAATTCAACCCTCCTCTGCAAAAAGGAGAATCAAGGTCACATAAAACTACCTCTAGTCAAATAATCTTAGTACTTTTGGTAGACAATTAAAGTTTTTTCTATAGTACAGTATTTGTAGACTAAGATATAGGGATATTAATTTTTATTTTTTAGAAGTTTATTTCACTGCATTATCATTTATGTGTTTTTCAAATATTTTCTCTAAGTCCATAGATTAACTTTCTTTAATCTTCTGCTTCACAAAGCAGAAGTTTTAATTTTCGTGAAGTCCAACTTATTTTTTTTTCTTTCATGAATCATATATGGCAATATATTAAGAACTCCTCACCAAATCCACGGTCACATAAATTTTCCCGTTTTCTTTTAGAAGTTTTATAGTTATCATTTCACACTTACATCTGTGACCCATCTTGAGATGTTTGTGAAAGATGTAAAGTCTGTGTCTAGATAATTCTTTTTTGGCAAATAAATGCATATGGATGCCCAGTTGTTCCAGAACCACTTGTTGAAAGAACATTCTCTCTCCGTTAAGTCTCATTGGCTCCTTTGCCAAAGGTCAGCAGACGGGGTCTATTTCTGTGTTATCAGTTTTATTCCATTTGACTGTGGGTCTTTGCTTACTGTATTTTCTTGCTTATTTTAGTTTTATAATCTTGAAACCCTGTATTTCAAAATTTCTGTATTTTCAAGTTCAAAATCCAACTTTGTTTTTCTTCAGTATTGTATTGACTACTATAAGACTTTTGCCTTTCCATGTAAACTTTATAAACAGTTTGTCAATATTTACAAATTGCTTACTAGGATTTTGAATAATATTCCAATGAATCTATAGATTATTATGATAAGAATTGACATTTTAAGAATTTCCATAAATTTTAATAAGTTGGATTTTTATTTTAACCTCATTAGAAATATTTCAAAATTACTCTTTCTTCTTTGATCTTTATGTTGTGTACTAGTGTGTTGTTTGATCTCCAGATACTTGGGGATTTTCCAACTATCTTTGTTTTAATAATTCCTAATTTAATCCCATTGTGGTCTGAGAACATACTTTGTATGCTTGGTACCATTTAAATTTGGATGTGACTTATAACACAGACTGTAGTCCAGCCTGGCAATTATTCCAGGTCAGGTTAGGAAACTATATTTTGTTGTTGTTAGAAAAATACATGTCAATTAGATCATGTTGATTTATAGTCTTGTTCAATCAACTATATCCTCACTGACTTCCTCCTGCTTGATAGAGCAATTACTGAAAGAGGTATGTTGATTTGTCTATTTCTTTCTGTTCTATTAGTTTTTGTTTCCTGTGTACTAATGGTATTTGATAAGGAAGTATTCCCAATTTCTTCTTCTTCACCTTTGTGACAAGATACCATTCATTTCACTTATCCATCCATTATATCCATATAATCACCCAATGCATTGTTACTGTTATTTCTTTAAACATTTTAGAGCAATTAAAAGTAGAAAAAAAATAAAATGGTTTGTTTTCACAGCCTGTTGTGCTAGGGAATAAAGAAAAGAGTTGTAATATAAGGTTAAAGACTTGAGAAGCAGATCAAAAGTTCTTAGAATTTAAAGTATGGCACTTTCTCAGTTATTAAATTCAAGAGCTTTGTTACTTGAAGTGATAGAATATGTGTTTATCAAAGGACAATGATTTGCTTCAATTTTATTTTTAGATAGATTCTGCTTTAATAATTAACAAAGAATATTTTTTGTGAAAAATTAACTGGGTAATATATGGTAAAGTGATTAAAGTGATATATAACATCTTGAATATGCGTGTGTAGATGTAGATACAAATTCTAAAGGCTAGAACTTTTCCTTAGAGTCCCAAAGTAATAAGTACTATGAAGTGTCAGCTTTTATAAGTAAATAATATTGTTATTTCAGTGATTAGGTTTTAAGACTTTATGTTTATACTTCATTAGAATTTTTTTATTCTAGAAACTTTACTGCAACATGTATGAATAATTTTGTGGGAAATCATCACAACCATCTATGGCAGTTACTGTCATATTAATTTTTGATAAGCATGTAATTAAAGATGTCATCACTGTATTAATTAGAAATAAGACTAGATGCTTCAACATTTGGAAAGTACATGCAACACAAATAGAACCATAAAGTTCACTTCCTGGTGGTGACTTGCTGCCAGATACTTAGCAAAAGTCATCTTACAGAGTTAAGAGCACAAGACATTAAAGAGCTTTTCTACTCAGCATTTTGGAAACCATAATTATTATCAAACCTTTGCTATTAAAACATCATCAAATTATGTTTATAGAATATAATTCACTGAGAACTTCATAGCTGTTTTCCAACAAAAAGTCTGGCCATATTAGTGCATAGGGAATGCTAGTATTGACTTCTTCAAACTAATAAAAAGCCGATGTAATAAATTATGGCTCCAGAGTGAACAAAATAACCCTTATTGGCCATATGATGTTAATGTAGCCATAAAAGATTTCCTCCCTACTCAGCAGTAGATGTAGAACCACATCCATGAGGAAAATACAAGATAGGAATTCCTTTATTGAATAAAACAGAACAACAACAACAAAAAATAAATATAAGAAAACTCTCTATTTTTTTTACATATGTTTCCGGTTACTAAGCATTTGTACAAATGTTTTAATAAGTGAGTTTCTTGCAAAAAAATACAAAGTTATTAAAATAGTGACTAATTGATAATACGTTTTCTGGATGTCATTGCACATCCAATTGACTTATTTAATCACCACAGCAAATCTTTAAGGAGTGTATAAATAACCCTTCTCCACAATTTTAAATATGTGACAACAGGCTTAGAGCAAAGAAATCATTTGTCTAAAGTCTTATTGCTGCAAGTGAAAAAACATGGTTTGCCTTATCATATTTTTGGTTTTGTTAATTTATTGTTTTTTCTTTTTATTTTTACTGGACAATTTCTTAAATATTTCATCATGTACTTATTGGACAATACATCACTTACCCACTTTCTAAAAATTTATTATTGAAGTCTAGTTGGTAAACACAGTTATATTAGTTTCAGCATAGTGATTCTGCAATTTTATACGTTACTCAGTGCTCACCACAGTAAGTATAGTTGCCATCTGTCACCATACACCATTATTATAATATTAGTGACTATATCCCTTATCCTATACAGCTCATCACTGTGACTTATTTATCTTATAACTAGAAGTTTATACCTCTTAATTTTCCACTTAATTCACACATTTCCTCATCCATCTCCCCTCTGGCAACCACCAGTTCTCTGTATTTAAGTTTGTTTCTTTTATTGTTTGTTCATTTGTTTCCTTTTTTATAGTCCACATATAAGTGAAATCATATGGCATTCATCTTTCTCTGACTAATTTCACTTAGCATAATAGATCCATCCATGTAGCAACAAATGGTGAGATTTCATTCTTTTTTCATGGTTGAGTAATACTCTGGTGTGTGTGTGTGTGTGTGTGTGTGTGTGTGTGTGTGTATACACGCCACTTTATCCCTGTATCTATTGATGCATACTTGGATTGTTTCCATATCTTGACTGTTGTAAATAATGCTGCAATAAACATAGGGATATATGCATATATCCCTATCATCTTGAATTGGCATTTTTGTTTTCTTTGAGTACAAATATGTAGTAGTGGAATTACTGGATCATGTGGTATTTCCTTTTTTTTTTTTTTTTTTTATGTTTTTAGGAATTGCTGTACTGTTTTCCAGAGTGGCTGTACCAATTTACATTCTCACCAATAATGCACAAGGAATCCCCTTCCTCCACATTCTTACCAATATTTGGTCTTTCCTGTCTTTTTGATACTAGCCATTCTGACTGATGTCAGGTGATATATGACTTTGTGGTTTTGATTTGGATTACCCTCGTGATTAGTGATGTTGAATACATTTTTATGTTTCTGTAGGCCATTTCTGTGTCCTCTTGGGAAAAAATATCTGTTCAGTTCCTCTGCCCATGTTTTAATTGAATTGTTCAGTTTTTTGTTTTTGGTATAGAGTTATATAAGTTCTTTGTATATTTTTGATATTAACCCCTTACAGATATCATCTGCAAATATCTTCTCCCATTGATTAGGTTCCCTTTTCATTTTACTAATGGTTTCCTAAACTATGCAAAAGTTTTTATTTTGGTGTAGTCTCAGTAGTGTATTTTTTATTTTGTTCCCCTTTCTTGAGGAGACCTATCCACAAATATGCTGCTAAGGCTGAGGTCTGAGACATTACAGCCTATGTTTTCTATCAGGAGTTTGGTCGTTTCAGATCTTACACTTAGGTCTTCAATCATTTTGAGTTACATGCAAAAGAATAAAATTGAACCACTTTCTTAAAATTTCATTCTTTTGCATGTAGCTGCCCAATTTTCCCACTACCATCTATTTAAAAGACTGTCTTTGGGGCGCCTGGGTGGGTCAGTTGTTAAGCATCTGCCTTCAGCCCAGGTCATGATCCCAGGGTCCTGGGATCGAGCCCCTCATTGAGCCCCACATTGGGCTCCCTGCTCAGCAGGAGGCCTGCTTCTCCCTCTCCCTCCCCCAATCTCCCTGCTTGTGTTCCTTCTCTCACTGTGTCTCTCTCTGTCAAATAAATGAATAACATTTTTTTTAAAAAGACTGTCTTTTTCCCATTGTATATATCTTGTCTCCTTTATCACAGATTAATTGACCATATATATTTATATGGGACTCTCTATTCTTTTTCACTGATCTATGGGTCTGTCTTTGTGCCAGTTAACTTTACCTATTTGAAGTAAGTGAAAAAGTTGGCAAAAAATTGATACATTTAGGTTACTTTTTAAAATTTAAGTTTAATTAACATATAATATACTATTCCTTTTAGAGATAGTTTAGTGATTCATCAGCTACATATAATACCCAGTGCTCATTATATCAAGTGCCCCCTTTAATATCCATCACTCAGTCACCCTATCCCCCCAACCACCTCCCCTCCAGCAATCCTCAGTTTGTTTCCTATAGTTAAGAGTTTCTTATGGTTTCTCTCCCTCCTGGTTTCATATGATTTTATTCTTCCCTCCTTTTCCCTATGATATTCTGTTTTGTTTTTTCCACATAGGAGTAAAATCATAGGGTAATTGTCTTTCTCTGATCGACTTATATCGCATAGCATAAAACTTTCTAGTTCCATCCACATCATTGCAAATGATAAGATTTCATTTTTTGATAACTGAATAATATTCCATTGTGTATATATAACACATCTTCATCTATTCATCTGTAGAAAGACATCTGGCCTCTTTCCATATTTGGCTATTGTAGACATTGCTGCTATAGACATCAGTGTGCAAGTGCCCCTTCAGATCATTATGTTTGTATCCTTTGGATAAATACCTAGTAGTGCGATTGCTGGGTCATAAGGTAGCTCTATTTTCAACTTTTTGAGGAACCTCCATCCTGTTTTCCAGAGAGGTTGCACCAGCTTGCATTCCCACCAGCAGCATGAGAGAGTTTCCTTTTCTCCTCATCCTCGCCAACATCTGTGGTTTCTTGACTTGTTAATTTTAGCCATCTGACCAGTATGAGGTGGTATCTCATTGTGGGTTTGGTTTGTATTCCCTGATTGCCGAGTGATGTTGAGCATTTTTTCACGTGTCTGTTGGCCATTTGTAAGTCTTTGAGAATCTGTTCATATCTTCTGCCCATTTCTTGACTGCTTTACTTGGGGGTGGTTTAGGGTGTAGGCTACAAACTTAATTTTGTGTTCCAATTTCATCTACCAGAGGTAGAGGAGGTACTAATTTAGACTAAATCATGTCCACCAAAATATATTGACAATGTGGAAGAAACCTGAGCCTTGATTGAAAATGGGCACATCATCTCAGGATTTATAAACTGTTTCATCAAAGAAAGATACATTGGAATGTGCTAGACATGTAGCCTGGTATTTTACAATAGATGTGTCTTCTTGCACAAAAGTGAGCTGAGATGGCCGGGGTTGCGGGGAGACTGGGCTCAGTGATAAACTTAACAACTTATAAATACCTTATGCATCGTCTCTCTAAGCAAAGAAGTCTAACATGGGTATTGCCTAAAGTGGTAGTTCCTTGATAAAGTTGAAGAATTTTGCTTATGTAATTCTCATTATTTCCTCTCTTTTTTTTCAGGGTTTTTTTTTTTTTCCTTTTAATGGAGATATAACTGACATATAACATGTTGTGAAGTTTAAGGTGTACAACGTAATGATTTGATACACTGATAGTGCGATGTGATTGCCATCAAACTGTTAACTAATACCTTTATTATGTCAGAATTACTATTTATTCTAGCATTGGGAACAATTAAGATCCATTCTCTTAACAAGTTTAATGTTTAAATACAGTTTTATCTTCTATAGTCATTGTATTTATGTTAGATCTCTAGGCTGTGTTTATCTACTAGTTGCAAATTTGTATCTTTTAAACGTAAAATGTTCAGTTTTTAACCTAATTAGAGATTTTGAAGTTTTAATTCATAAAGAAATAAAACTGACTAATAATTGTCTAAAATTAGTACCTTTAATATATAAGGAAGTCTTTATAACACAATGACACTAACTATTCACAATCTATATAGATCATTATGAAGAAAAAAATTAGTGATAAATTAAAATGTTTGCTTACTATTTAATATTTGTGTAGTTTCTGTAATATCTCAAAATAACAAATAAAACATTCTAAAACAGGGGAAACTGGGTGGCTCAGTGGGTTAAAGCCTCTGCCTTCGGCTCAGGTCATGATCCCAGGGTCCTGGGATCCAGCCCCACATCAGGCTCTCTACTCAGCAGGGAGCCTGCTTCCTCCTCTCTCTCTGCTTGCCTCTCTGCCTACTTGAGATCTCTATCAAATGAATAATAAAAAAAAAATCTTAAAAAAAAAATTCTAAAACATAAGGGAAAATAATTTCAGAAATTTAGACCTTGGTTAGTAAAGATTTTAATATGTACATTATAAAAATATTTTATACACCAATGGAAAAATAATATCTAATGTATACTTTTTTTAAAAATTAATTCCAGTGTACTAACATGCAGTGTTATATTAGTTTCAGGTGTACCATATAGTGACTCAGTACTTTCATATATTACTAAGTGCTCATCAGGATAAGTGTACTCTTAATCCCCTTCACCTATTTCACCCATCCCCCACCTTCCTTCCCTCTAGTAACCCTCTATTTGTTCTCTGTAGTTAACAGTCTAAGTTTTCGCCTGTCTTTTTTTTTTCTTTTTGTTTTATAAACTCCATATATGAGTAAAATCATATGAGAAAAATCCTATGTATTGTCTTTCTGTGATTGATTTATTTCACTTAGTATTATACTCTATAGATCCATCCATGTTGTTGTAAATTGCAAGATTTCATTATTCTTTATGGTTGAATAATATTCCATTATATATAAAATCACATCTTCTTTATCCATTCACTTTACATTGGACATTAAAGCTGTTCCTATATAGTTTGGCTGTTATAAATAGTGCTGCATGCATATATACTTTTGAATTAGTGTTTTTGTATTATTTCAGTAAAAATCTAGAAGTGGGATTGCTGAGTAAATGGTAATTCTGTTTTTAATTTTTGGAAGAATCTCCATATTAGCTTCCATAGTGGTGGCACTATTTTACATTTTATAATTAATATGAAATTAGTTTAAATATCCATTTAACTTTTCCTCTGAAGTTTGTTGTTTAGAAACTGCTTACACATTGTGTGCAATCTACAATTATTGTACAAGAAAAGTTACAGAGAGAAAACAAGTAAAGATCTCAATAAAGTGGTGTTGGTATATCATCACATATACTTGCTTGATTCAAGAACAAACAGAAAATTGTTATTGATCTCTCACCTTGAATACCTACAAGGAAGTTTTAACCCTGATTTAATTAACTATATAACAGTAACACTTTGTAACAGATTTTTCTGTTGTTATTAACCAGGAAAAAAACTATAATGCATTTAGGGGAAACAATAGTTCCTTCAAGAATGAGTGTTCTTCCTTTAGGATATCAACTGATATTAAAACAAAGAAATGTAACTGAGAAATGAAAATTTCCCTGTAGGAATATCAAACCCTAATTTTCAGAACACTGACCTTTGTTTTAAAGTATTAAATCTTGAATAGCAATTATAATTCTTAATGAAATTCAGATGATGGATCTTGCTTTGTTGCTTCAGTTTATTATTCTTGTTGGCAATTGGAAAGATAGGAGAAAAACTTTGAAATATGTGAAATATTTAAAAAGCCCATTTCCCAAACTATTCAAAATTAAGTCTCAAAATTGGTAACCTGGAATATTAATACATATTTATTTTTCTTTTCAAAATATTGGGGTCTTTATTCCTATGGGTTGAGACTCTTCCTAAATATTATAGTCATGATATAAGAGTAGCATGTGCATCTAGGCTTACAAAATTATTGCAATTTACATTGATATTTAATGTTTGCAAAATATTTGGGAAAATATTTTGAAAAATATAATCTATAAATAAGTTATGTGATATTTTAAAAGCTGTTGAAATTTAGATTGTCAATTATAAACAGGAAGGAAATGTTACCTTGGGGATCTAGTTCATTTGAATGGTCAGTGAAATCACTGAAGGTATGTGAACCTGAAGTAGATAATCTAAATTGTCAGCACTGAAATTCTGCCATACTATGATATTGTCAGAAGAACGAAAGTTGACATAAATGGAGAAATAAAAACTATACTGCAGTATACAGGATTATAGAGATAATATATAGATTACAAGAAGAAACGTGATATTGAAGACAAATTTTATTAGAAATCTAAACACATGGTCTTTATTACTACTCTGTTACCCTCTCATAGTTTTGGATGCCATCTTCCCAATTATACACAGATGGATTCGAATTTGCTATCTCAGATTAGAAGCACCACTATGAGGTAAATTAGAAAAAAAATGTAAAATACCTACTTTGGGACAGGATTTGTATGTGCATGCATGTATACACATATATTTAAGTGAATTTTTTTAAGGTTTAAACATACAGACACACTTCTTTAGACAGGGTTTCCTCTAGATCTTAACATATTTAAAATAGATTATCTCAAGTCTTTAATAAGTACATCTGGGCCTCCTTGAGGACCATTCCTATTGGTTACTTTCTTTCCTGTATATGGACGATATATTCTGTTTCTTTGTGTGACATATAATTTTTTGTTGAGAACTTTACATTTTGAATATTACCATGTGGTGCTCGCTTCAGCAGCACATATACTGAATATTACTATGTGGCCTCTCTGGAAGTGGTCTCCCCAGGATGTGTTGCTGCTGCTTGTTGTTGTTATTTCTTTGGTTCATGCCATTTCTGAACTAATTTTACAAAGTTTGTGTTCTTTGTTATGTGTAGCCACTGAGGTCTCTTCTCCATTAGCTTAGTTAAGGTCAGCTAATGATTGTGTAGAGATTTTATTACATGCTTGGAACCAAAAAGTTTCCCAGTCTTTGCAAAGTATTCTGTGAATGTGTTGGGGGCACACTTTTCATACTCTGGCAAGCAGTTTACAACTCTGCCTTAGTCTTAGATTCCAGCTGCAGAGGGCCTCAAAGTTAACCAGAGGTAAAAGCTTTGCCTTGTCTTACATGTTTCCTGAGCATGCCACAAACCCTGGGCATGCATACAGCCCTCTAGATTCCCAGGAATATGACTGTACTTTTCAAAGCCCTTATTCTCCTAAAACGTCTCATTCCCTCAGGTCTCCTAAGCTTTTTGGTTAATCTACTGTCTGCTCAAATTTCTATTTCCTCAGTAACTAAAATACCCACCTGTACAAGTATTTTTGACAAATGCTCCCAGATAATAATTTTAAGTTGTGAGTCAGGGAAGATAAAGACAAACCTTTTGACTAGATTTTCCTAGAATTCAGGAGACAGATGAACGATAATTATATAGGAAGATCAATTCTGTTCCTCTTAGTACCGGTACCAGAAATGCTTTGTTATTTTCAACTGTACCCCTGGGCTGGGAAGTGGGGAGAGGGACTAGTGGAAGTTAAAATGGCAACAAGACATACTGTTCCTACAGATTTTCAGCATTTTTCTTGAACAAGTATTTCCATAATTGCTCTAAGCTTTTGGCTAATTTCCAGAGTTCCAAAAAAGTTGACTCTGACAGTTATTATCATGTTGTTCATTGCTTTTATGGAGGGGCATATATTTGTATTTCCTTATTATGCTATAATTACCCATATTCTCTATTTTGATTTTTCCCTCTATTTGTTCATTTTTATTATTTGTTTTTCAGTTTATATATTTTTTTAAATTTCTTTGTTTTTCATTGGGTTCAGTTATTCAACATATAGTACAACATAAGTTTTTGTGGTGTGTTGGATGATTCATTAGTTGTATATAACACCCAGTTAATTATGTCTCAGAGTTTACCAACAGAAAAGTTGTATGGAATGTTCTTCATTGTCATTGTATTATTAATCACTTGATTAAAGCTTTACTCAAATAACTTATTTACTTGTAGTATGGAATGTTCTTCAATTGTCATTGTATTCTTAATCACTTGATTAAAGCTTTACTCAAATAACTTATTTACTTGTAATATGTAATTTTAATAACTTGTCATGTTTCTAATGCCTAGCAATTTTTTGTCTGATGTAGAAGTATTGAATCCATATGTGATAATAATGTTCTCTTAATTTTGTAATAGAGTTTTTGATTTGAAGAGTTTATTTTCAGAATTTCTATGAAAATCCATCCTATTTCTTTCATATTCACCAGTTAACCTGTTTTCAACTTAATATGCAGTTAATGTAACTTTTCTAAGGTGCAACATATTACTACCTACAACCCCTTACCCAGTCACAATTTAATGGCTTTTTTTTTTTCCCCAAATGTTAAAGTTTCTGAATAAAAGAGGCAGGGGTGTGTTACTGACAGAAGAAAAATTCTATGGTCACTAAAAAAATAATACAGAGTAGCATTCGACTAAATGATTTATTTTTATCTGTCTCTAATTTTGTTTGGGGTTTCTTTTTTTTCCCTTTTCTCTTTTTGTAATCTCTAGTTCATTAAAAAGAGGATGTATTTGTCCTCAATTGTAATTTTCCATCCAGTTCCTTCATTTTTTGTGTGTTTCGCATAAATTTCATAAAGATTTTTGTCAATAGGCTGGTTTCAGACATTATATATTTTGTTTTCAAAAATGTTTAGACATCTTAAGATGGAGCTGAAGAGCCTTTTAGCCACATGAAATATCATAACAAGTTTTAAAATGGAAAGGAGTTTGGAAAATCTGTCATTAGTAGAAAACCTGTAATAGAAAGGTAAAAAGCAATAGGAAAACAACTTGGTGGGAAATTATGGTAGTTGTTCAAAAGAAAGTTTGTAAGGATGGTACACTTTAGACACCAGGATCCGAGATGATGTAAGACAAAATTTGGGGGTGTACTGACTGACATAATTTGCTGATTAATTATAAGTAGACAGATGGATGGGCCAAGGATCATGTCATAATTTATAATCTAAATAACTAGATAAATAACATTTTTATTAGTCAAGGGAGGAAATAAGAAATGAAATGTAAAATGTTTGAATGGTAGAGGAGCAAAAATAGTCCAGATCTAAGATGGATGTGTGATAGTTGAGGTAATGGCGGAATACAATCCACTGACTGAGGGAGCTGGGGGTGTGAGGAGAGATCTCTAATGCCTCTCACACTATTATACTACCCAACATCAGATTACCAATTCCCCT
The DNA here is from genome assembly GCF_902655055.1 of Lutra lutra. Classification (NCBI taxonomy): domain Eukaryota; kingdom Metazoa; phylum Chordata; class Mammalia; order Carnivora; family Mustelidae; genus Lutra; species Lutra lutra. The sequence goes on from NC_062279.1 coordinate 190,822,395, forward strand.
AGAATAAGCCACCCTAATTTATTTCCCCTTTATTAAATAGTAACTCCATTCTTCCAGTTAATGTAGCCACAAATATGAATTTATTCATGAATTCTTTTTTTTTCTTTCCCTCGCATTCCATAACCATAATCTGTTAGGAAATCTCGTTGGTTTAACTATTTCCTGTTCTAGTGTCATCATTTCGCCCTATAATAATCTCACTTAGTTTATTTTAAGAGCCTATTAACTAATTTCCCTAATAGCATATTTACCCTTTTTCAAACTAGAGTATTCTCAAAATAGCACCTAGATCATAATACCTTGCTACTCTGTGTGTGACCCAACAACTCACATCTCATTGTGTAAAACATTACCTATAGGATGCCTTATGAAAGAGTTGCAAGCATCAGGCTGTGCTATTCATCGTTTTCCTCTCTGTTTTCACTCGTACTGTCCCACCCACACTGTTCTCCTTGCTTCTCTTTTAAAGCATAGCTTTGTTCTTCCCCCTTTTTCTCTGTATTTTAAAATGTCTTCCCCTGGATTTCTGCATTGCTCAATCCCTTACCTCTTTCAGATTTTAGCCAATGTCATACACTCACCTTTAAATCTGCAGTGTCTTACATACCTTCACAATCCCTAACTTTCTTCTCCTCTATTCAATAGTACTTCTCAGTTTGTTGACCCTATCCATTTTCTAGGGCTACTGTAACAAATTACCACAAACTTTGTGGTCAGAAACAACAGAAAATAATTCTTTCAGAGTTCCGGAGGCCATAAGCCCAAAATCAAGGTATTGGCAGAATTGGTTCCCTCAAGAGGCTTTAAGGGAGAATCTGTTCAGTGACTCACTCTTAGCTTCTGATGGCAGCTCATAACCTTTAGCATCCCTAAACGTGGGGCTCCATCATTTCAATCTCTGCTTCTGTGTTAACATAGCCTTTCTCCAGTACTTCTTTGTCTTTTCCTCTTCTTATAAGGACAGCTATCATTGCATTAATACCTGTGCCCCCAATCCATGATGATCTCATCTCAGGATTCTTTTTTTTTTTTTAAAGATTTTATTTATTTATTTGACAGAGAGAGATCACAAGTAGATGGAGAGGCAGGCAGAGAGAGAGAGAGGGGGAAGCAGGATCTCCTCCGAGCAGAGAACCCGATGTGGGACTCGATCCCAGGACCCTGAGATCATGACCTGAGCCAAAGGCAGCGGCTTAACCCACTGAGCCACCCAGGCGCCCTCATCTCAGGATTCTTAAGTTGATTAAATATACAAAGTCTTTTTTTTTTTTCCAAATAATGTCACATTTATAGGTAACAGGAATTAGGATGTATTTTTAAGGATATAAATCAACCTACTACATTAACTTAGTATTCCTTCATTCATTCATTCTCCATTTCCCTAACAAAGATTAAACATATTGTTTATATTAGCATTGACCAATTTCTGGCACACAATGGAAGATTAATAAATACATGTTCAATAAGTGAGATGAGGAAGTGTGGAAAAGACATAGGAGTTATCAATATAATTGAAACAACAAGTAGAAAAAAACAAAACAAAACAATAAAAACCAGGGAAGGTGAATTTGAAAAAGAGATCAAATTTGTGTGAAAGTATGCAAAAAAAAAAAAAAAAAGAAACCCCCCCCCCTGAAGTCAAAAGTGTGTTTGCATAATTAGGGAATGGTTGCTAATGTCAAATGTCAAATTGAAAGAGGCATAGAAAGGAACATTCCAGTGATTTTGAATATTTGAATTGTGTTTAAAAATCTTCATAGAAAATGGAAATATATCCAAATCTGAGAAAGGTTTGTACTCTGGAATCTTAGTGGTTATGTTACTACTTCATTGAAAATGACAAGATAATGGAAGGAAATACTCTCTGTCACTGATTAGAACTCTTTGCCTCCATGGTTTGGGGCCCCTGGGTGGCTCAGTCTGTTAAGCATCTGCCTTTAGCTCAGGTCCTGATCCCAGGGTTCTGGGATTGAGCCCTGCATGGGGCTCCCTGCTTGATGGGGAGCCTTCTTCTCCCTCTCTGTTTGCATCTTCCCACTCCCACTTCCCCCACACATGAATGAGCACTCTCTATCTCAAATAAATAAAATTATCAAAAAAGAGAAATAAATAGATAAAGAAAAAGAAAAATAAAAAGAGGGATACCTGGGTGGCTCGGTTGGTTAAGCGGCTGACTACATCTCAGGTCATGATCTCAGGGTCCTGGAACCGAGCCCCACATTGGACTCCCTGCCCAGCAGACAGCCTGCTTCTCCCTCTCCCTCTGCCTGCCACTCTGCCTACTTGTGTTCTCTTTCAGTCTTTCTGTCAAATAAAATCTTTAAAAAAAAAAAAAAAAAAAGGAATTCTTTTCCCTTTTTTTTTTTTTTTGGTGCTATTCTTGTGGAATCTCTTACCTCCTATACCCATTGAATTTCCAGTATATAGTGTATATGTGTGGTGTTTGATGAATATTGGGACCTATTAATATGTGTATTATCTCCAGACTCTTCCTTTTAAACTGGACACAAGTTATATTTCGCTTACTAGTTATATTCTTCCAATTCCAACCTACCCATCCTGTTGTGATAATTTGTAATATTTTTCCATTAACTGTATCTACCAATAGAATTTAAAATAATTCAAAAAATTAAATTCAGCCTATTAATAGAAGCAGAAGTTATTTTCAGTATATAAATAACACTGCAGTACAAAAAGTAAGCATAGATGAATGCCTTTTATTCAGAATATTAAATATTGAATAATAATATATGACCATAAGGTATCATTTGCCATTATATGTTTGCTTTTTCTAGTAAAGAGAAACACTACAAAATAATGTAAGCAATTCAACTTTGATCACAATGAAGATGAGTTTACTATGTGCAAATATTTCAAGTATATTACCTTAAAACATTTTTTATTATTATTGTTTAAGTATACCCATGGTATGTAATTTACATAACTCACATTGTACAATGTAACAAATGCAAAATTATCTAATATGTGAAAATAGTTTCATCCAATAATCTGTAGACATTATATATTTAGAAAAGTAAATTGCTTTCTTAAATTTTGTTGAAATTTTCTTATTTAATATACATTTAGTGATAATTCATAATAATTTATCATTACAATGATTTGGTCCTAAACACAATTAATCCAGAAACCTATGTTTTTCTTTCTTTTCCTCCTTAATTCAGATTCTATATCTCTTCAGGAGGTATCCAATCTTCCCATGAAAATGTAGGTAGAAATTGTTTTGTGCCATCTTCTTGGTCTAGAGAAATTCAGTGCCTAATCTCATACTGAAGGACAAAGTCACTGTAAAAGAGAAAAGCAATTAAAATAATATAAGGGTTGAAAAATTGCTTCAGACGCTTGTTGATTTAAGTCAATATAATTTTACTGTTGGATTTGGAATTTGATTAGAGGAGACATAATTCTTATTTAATTATGAAGGCCTTGGCAGAAAGAGAAAGGAACTAAAAAACTGAGAGTAGTGAGAGATCGAAACTTCCAAACTCCACCAAAGTGGAGAGAGTAATTATTGAAAAAGTGAACTGTAACAAAAAGAAAAATTTTTCAAGCAGACTGTGAGAGAAGAGACAGGAGGGAGTTAGGAAATTTACCATGGACACAAAAAGCCTCAAGTATATTAATATAAAATTTAAAACAATTAATTCTACAATGCTTTTAGACCTATCAAAAACTGAAAATAGAAAAATGGAAAAAGAAAAAAAATACGTAAATGATTAGAATACCACATCGTTTTTTTGGGTTTTTGTTTGTTTGATTGTTTGTTTCCTACTTTATAGCATTTATTGGTCTGGGATTAAACTAATACCAACGGGACACCTGGGTGGCTCAGTAGGTTAAGCCTCCGCCTTCAGCTCAGGTCATGATCCCAGGGTCCTGAGATCAAGCCCCGCATCAGGCTCTCTGCTCGGCAGGGAGGCTGCTTCCCTCTCTCTCTCTGCCTGCCTCTCTGCCTACTTGTGATCTCTGTCTGTCAAATAAATAAATAAAATCTTTAAAAAATAATAATACTAACAGAGCTATCATAAGATACACACCATAAGATATTTGTTGCTGATATATATCTGCTATCTTTCTGAATATCAATTTTGTAAATGTAACTAGTCTTTATTTATACATACATACATACATACATACATACTCAGCTTGTCCCAGAAATTACTGGAGGGGGAACAATGCCATTTATATGTTATGATTTTCTTTAAATAAAGCGTTGCTCCATTTCCTTAACCTTCTGGTAGATCAGCATATCATTATAGGAGCAACCAATGTTAGGTCCATGAATACTAAGATTCTGAGAAAAAATACTATGATAAAGAAGTACAGTCTTATGGGAACCCATTAAAAAACAACCTAGCCTGAATTTAAGTTAGGTGGTGGTCAAGCAAGAACTCCCAGAAGAACTTGTATATAAATGAGACCTGAAGAGTACAATCTTGGGAATGAGTAGGAATGTCATCTCTTCACACAGACACACACAAATAATAATAATAACATAATTAAATATATATATATATATATAAAGAGAGAGAGAGAAATTCGGGTGCTAGAAAAATATGTAGATTAAAGAAATGAAAACATTTAGTGTGTGAGAGTATGCTCACGTGGGGGCTACGTGAGAGAGGAAGCTGGAGAAGTAATCTGGAGCCCAGTGCTAAGGAAGTTGGACCATCTGAGAGGAAAGATGGGCGAAGCAGTGAAGTGACTTGATCAGATTTGAGATTTAGTGAGACTGTTCTAGAGTAGTACCAAATCCATATGGTACATAATATGTGTAAAATCCTTTTCTCCAAAAGTTAAATAGGTCAAAATAAAATATGTCCCCAAATAATTTGATATACCATGAAGAAACATTGAATTGGGGATCTGAAGATATGAAGTTCAACTTCTGCCATTTACTAATTGTGAGTTTAACCAAGGTATTTAATATCACTTTAAATGCAAATCCATAAATTAGAAATATAAACATTTTAATAATCTCACTCACAAAGTGATTTTAAATAACAAGACCTTGAATGTACTTTTGAAATCATTAAATATTGGATATTTTTAGGAATATTGTTATGGATAAAATATCCAAAATACATTTCAAAAAGGATAAGAGTAACATGTTAAAATTCAAAAGCTATAAATCTAAAGAGAAAAAGGAAAAATATTTTATACTTTAAAAGTTTTTGAGGGGCGCCTGGGTGGTTCAGTGGGTTAAAGCCTCTGCCTTCAGCTCAAGTCATGATCCCAGGGTCCTGGGATCGAGTCCCACATCGGGCTCTCTGCTCAGCGGGGAGCCTGCTTCCTCCTCTCTCTCTCTCTGCCTGACTCTCTGCCTACTTGTGATCTCTGTCAAATAAATAAATAAACTTAAAAAAAATTTTTTTAAAGTTCTTTGAAATAAAGCTGTATAAATTAAAAGAATTTATAAATCATACAGATTAGAACACACCTATTACATAAGTTATAACTATTGGCAGTTTTCATTTCTTGATACTTTTTATGACTTACTGAAATTACGAGGCCCTCAATTATAGTTTTAATGTAACTGTTACATCAGGCATTTGGTTATAATAGCATTTACGTAGCAAAATTAGGTTATAATGAGATTTGTACCATAAGCATATGATTTAACCAGCATAAGAATTTAATTCATTTTTCTTATTTTTAAAATTAACTTACTCTTAAAAAAATTAATCTTATTCTATCACGTGCACTTTGTAGGTCCTTTTAAATGTTTTTTGAAAAAGCAGATGATAAATAAAACCATTCTGCTTCGTTATCATTTGTTGAATAACCAGATGGAACTATGTATTTTAAGTTGACGTAAACAGTTGTGGGTTTTAAGAACATTCAAAATAAAATGTTAGAAAAAAATACCATCAAATAATATTGAAAATTAAGGAATAGAATAATATTTAAATTAGAGGGTGGGTTGGAAAGTAAATGGAGTTCTATTTGGATAAATTTAGCTTGAAATGCTTGTGTGACTTCTATGAAATCTAAAAGGGAATTTTACTTTTAGAAATAGATGCCTTTAGTTCAGGAATGGGGCAAAGACTGAAGGCATTGATTTTGGCATCAGCTACGTAAAGGTGATATTTGAAGTCTTGGGATTAAAAGAGCTTGAAAATGAAAGGAAATCCTAATTTCAAAAGTTGGCAAGAAAAAAGTAGGCAAGTATGTCAAGTTGCAAAGGATTATCTGCCAAGTAAGAAAACAAAGGGAATCCAATGTGATAGAAACCAGTGACAAAGAAAATTTCAGGAAAGATGAGGAAACTTATTATAGAAAGTTGAAAAAGAAAATGAAAAATGACTATGAAATCTCAACAAATGCTTTTTTAAAAAAGGAAATCTTAGAGGTTCAGTCCAACATAAAAGTAGCAAATGTACCAGAAGGAGAGTAAGTAAATTTTGGAATGTGCAGCGCAAAACTGTCTGAGAAAGACATTGTTTTTTATATTAAAATGACAAAAAACACTACAATTTTACTGACATTTTATAGAAAGTATTAAAGGAAGACAAAGAAGATTCTAGAGAAGTTTGGCTAAAAGACTGTTTCAGGAATAAGGAATAATGAAAGATAAAGTGCTCATCCTATATTGTTATATATCACTATGAAGATATAAAATAACATCCATCCTCTAGTAAAAATAATGGCTAATTGCTGAAAGATTATTGTCTTTACTAAGCAATCTGTGAATGTAAGTTATTTTATTGTAGGCCTTTTCTGGAAGTATAACATGTTACCTCATTTAGTTATCATTAAATTTCTCCGGGGAACAGTGCTAATGTCATCCTGATTTAACAAGGTTCAAGGCGTTCAGTCTGGTCCAACAATCAGTAGTGGAGGCTTATCAGAATCAGGGCTTGAACTGTTAGTGGATAGTTTTGGGCTGCCTTCCTGATAGATTCTTCAAGGAGTTTACTGAGCTGTAAAAAAAAAAAATCTTAATACAAAACTTTAGAATTAAGAAGCATTGATAGTTCTCTAGTTTAACCCTTGTTTTATAAATGCAGAAACAAAGACCTAGAGAGGCTTTAACTCACTCAGATCTGCAAACACATCACCTGGGAGCTCAGGGCTGCTGCTCCTAATTTGCTTCTCTTTAATTACTATTTGAACTTCTCATAATCCCTGAACTTTGAATCTTACTTGAAGATCCCCCTGTTTAATAGAAAGTGAAAAAACTTTATATGACTAATGATGCTGTAATATATATGTATGTATGTAATATGCATATATCTTATAATTATTCTTAATATTTCATCTTACAGTTTCCATTTTACTGCTGTCTATATTTGTTTTTTCCCAGTGTGACTATATTTTGTGTATATGCTTTATCTATATCAACAGTAGGATGGAGAGCCTTAGATTTCAATTTTTGAGAAGATGGTGGTATAAGAATAATGAACTTTGAGTTAATCTCATTTAGTTCCAAGTTTATAGAAAAAGTAGATTAATATGCTTTGTTTTTTTTATTTAAATATATAATGTATTATTGGCTTCAGAGGTAGAGTTTAGTGATTCATCAGTCTTATATAATTCCCAGTGCTTATTACATCACATGCCCTCCTTAATGTCCATCACCCAGTCACCCCATTCCCTCACCCCTCTCCCCTCCAGCAATCCTCAGTTTGTTACCTATGATTATGAATCTCTTATGGTTTGTCTCCCTCTCTGATTTCATCTTGTTTTATTTTTCCTAATATGCTCTTAGCATTTAAAACAAATGACCCAGATTTAACACTGTGTTCTAATTCCAGCTACTAACTCAGACATTTTAGGCAATTCACTTACATTTTCATTTCATTGACTTTCATAAGAAGAATGATAAAACAATATTAATAATTAAATAACATCATTATAGTAATATTTTCTGTGAATGTTTCAGACTTTCCTATAGGAAAATAAGAAAAGGGATACTAGTACAAAAGTTTTGTGGAACAGAAAACACATTTCAATTTAAAATATCAAAGTGGAAGGATCAATGAGTGACAGGCAGCAAATGGGAAGAATTCATTATTTATTTGGTTTGTTTGTTTTTAGTTTCAAGTTTTTTATTTAAATTCCAGTTAGTTAACATGTAGTGTAATATTAGTTTCAGGTGTAGAATTTAGTGATGCATCACTTACACACAACACCTAGTACTCATCATGAGTTCCTTCCTTAATATAATGGGAGGCATTAAAATATGCTGTTTTCTGTTCAAAAAACATGTGAGCTATTATTTAACAATCTTGTTTTAATGTCAAAGCAAAGAAGATCATAGACTTAGAAATCAAAGGGTCTCACGACTATCATATGATCTCCCTGATATGAGGAAGTAGAGATGCAACGGGAGGGGTTGGGGGGTAGGAAAAGAATAAATGAAACAAGATGGGATCAAGAGGGAGACACACCATAAAAGACTCACAAAACAAACTGAGGGTTGCCGGGGGAGGGGGTAGGGAAAGGGTGGTGGAGTTATGGACATTGAGGAAGGTATGTGCTATGGTGAGTGCTGTGAAGTATGAAACTGGTGATTCACAGACCTGTACCCCTGGGGCTAATAGTTAATAAAAATAAATTAAAATTTTTTTAATAAAAATAAATTTTTTGTTAATAAAAATAAATTAATTAATTTTTAAAAATTAAAAAAAGAAGAAATCAAAGGGTCTCAGAGATTAGTTTCTCAGCTTCCTTCTTCTATAATTCAAGGAATTTTGAGAAATATGTCCACCAGCCATGGTCTCACAAAATTAGAACTAAAAGTCTGGTATTCTAATGGTTGAGATATATGCATGTATGTATATATCTTTTTTTCCCCAGAGTATCCTATTGTCTCACAGAGATAACACAGTTAGTCTCGGTGTCTAGATGGAAAACAGATTAACAGCCAGTGGTTGTATCCCATTTGGTCATCAATTCAAATGACTGACATGTTCCAATTCTACTCCAGGCAATACACAGCAATGTCAGTTAAAAAGACACATTCCACAGTAGACTTTGAAAATTGCTGAGGATTGTGAATTCCCTTAATAGTGCAACATATAGTAATGTGAACACTTGGTCGATCAAAGTTCCCATAACCTGAAACACTGAAGTCCCATTCTGTGATTAACCAGCATCTACCTTCTGAGTGCCTTCAGCAGCTTAAGAAGCATCAGTTGACACTTCGCCAGGGTTGACAGCATCCTCTCATCTGACAGAAAACAAAGAAAAATGTGTTTCCCAGATGTATTAACAGCAACATCTGTTCCTATCGATGATGGAAAAAACATAATCCTCTGAAAAGCAAATGCATAATATGTACTCCAAGGCCAGTACATATCTTGCATTTCAATATGACACAAGTTTTTGCTCTCTTATGTTTAGTTTTAGTCTCCAGTCTAAAGGTTGCTAGTTACAAGAAGGGTATTTGGAGGAGTCAACCTGGGACTACAGATAAGTCATTCTAGTATGAATGTTTGCTCTTGCTGAACATCAGGATTCTACAGGCTGATTCAAAATGAGAGTAGATGTCATTTTGCTTAAAGAAATTCAATTATAGTTTCAAATGCATCTGCTGTTCATCACTTTTAATCATTGTCATTGTCTGGTAAGAGAATGAAAGAAGGAAAGCTCAGTGTGGTGCTGACAGATCTGTCTCCAAAAGCATTCAATTTGTCAACTCTTTTCAGAGGGGGAAAAAAATAGATCAAGTGGCATCTTATATGCCTTTTAATGGCTTTGGCTTGCTGAGCATTTATATTACATAATGCTAAAAATAAAAGAAATTTTACCCTTTAATTTTTTTCTGAAGGAATACACAAATCCTCAAAATCATCACCTATGAATTTTAGGTTAAAGTTCAACACATGTGTTGTAATGTAAATCTTATATAAAATATAGTAGTGAGCTGAGAAATCTCTCAGAAGTGCAAGACCCAATCAGTAATTCATTTTTATCTTGACAATCTGGTGAAGGGACAAAAATGAATAAGGTAAACCAGATAGTTTTTATGAAAAAAATTCCCATAGTTTTTAGATTCTCATCAGTTTTTAGATTTAAAATTCTCATCAGTTTTTAGATTTAAATCATTTTTTCCTTTTAAAATGCATTCACCTGGGCAGGAGAGGACTTAATATCTTCACGTATCTTACTTTAATTATTTGTACATGTTCCTGTCTGCTTTACATCTATGTGAGATCATGTTTACAACAGAAATAAGAATTTTAATTGGGTAATAGTATAAAAAGTTAGTATATGTCTGATACAGAATTTTTGAAATTATAACACATCACTCACAAAACAACTATAAGAGTATGTGTTAAAACAAAATGAATTCACTGAACCAAAAATTTTATTTTACTTACCATTTTAATTATTCTACATCATTGATTAAGAACATAAAATTTGCCCAAAACTTCATTGTTAAAACATATTTAAATCAGCTTGATTGTCAGTTTTAGCTTAATCCCAACAAAAAGAAATATGAAAATTTGAGAACATTTGCCACATCAGTAAACAAAGCTTCAGTTTCAATAGTCTGTACACCAGGCCATTCACGTATATATACTAAAAGCTCACACAATAACAAAAGGGTGGTGATTGTGGAAGATAGTTTTTTTTTTTTAAATATAAGTTTTCTAATGGCTTTTGCTGATTCTGCAAAACCTGATCTATACCTATCTGCAAAATAGAGTCCTACATAATCCCAACAGAATATTAAATTGTAGTTAAGATCACAATTGTGGAATAGAAATTATAAGTAAGATAAAAATCACTAAATGACTTGCTTGAAGCAGTAGTGATCAGTTTTAGAATAGAAAGCAGTTTGAGTTTCACATGTTAATGTGAAATCTAAGAAAAGAGATAGATTTTATTGTATGGTTCTATTGTAATACATTTCTACAACAGTAATAGCTGCTGATTATTGAGTACATATTACATTTCAGGCACTGTCTTAGATCTTTTCCACTTATAGATGAGGAAATTAGAATAAAATATGTCCAATAACTTGTTTGCTTATATAACTAGCAAGTGCCATAAGTAAGATTTAAATAACTGTCTAGAATCTAAATCTCTAATAAATTCATCCTTATTAGGGATCATGTTGGAGTATAATCCATAAAGAAATTTTTCTAGGTATTTCATAGAGCATTGTTTTGCCAGCAAGGTAATGTTCACACCAACAAGATTTTGTTCTTTCATTCAAAATATTGTCCCTGGACTGAATATTTAGTGCAATGGTAAAGCCAAAAATCATGGAACTTGTCCATGTGGACTTTTTTCTGTTTAAATGGATTTTGTTTTTTAGTAAAAACAAACCAATTTTAATGAATAGCTGAATAAATACACTATTACAAATAGTGTAAGTGATATAAAGGAAAATAGAAGTTAAATTTAGAGGGAGTAGCAGGAAAAACTTGATTCAAATTGAGAATCCTGGGAAAGTTTCTCTGAGAAAGTGGCATTTAACCAAACACCCAAGGGCAGAGCAGAAAAAGAGCCAAAGGAAGACTGCAGAAAGAGTCTAGGCAGAAGAAACAATGATTGTTGGGGCGCCTGGGTGGCTCAGTGGGTTAAAGCCTCTGCCTTCGGCTCAGGTCATGGTCCCAGGGTCGTGGGATCGAATCCCGCATCGGGCTCTCTGCTCAGCGGGGAGCCTGCTTCCTCCTCTCTCTCTGCCTGCCTCTCTGCCTACTTGTGATCTCTGTCTGTCAAATAAATAAATAAAATCTTTAAAAAAAAAAAAGAAGAAGAAACAATGATTGTGAAATCGCTGAGTTTGAAAGAAGTGGGCAAGAAGATAAAAGAAAACAAAACAAAACACAACAAAGTGACCTGAGGTCACCTTCCTGGAGGGGAGTTTATCAAGTGATGAGATTGAAGGAATTGGAACAGGAAACAGTGGTTTTTAACTGTGGGTGAGAGGCTTTCTTATAGCAACCATCCACACAAAAGGTACTGGAGTTACAGAGTGAAAGACCACATATGTGACTGTTAAATGTTTAAATCATTTTGACAAACCAGGCCAATCCATTTATTTTTAGTTAGCATTCACATAGTTTCACAATGGGGCAGTTAAAAATTCAAACACTGTTAGTAAACTAGTTACTTCCTAAGGTAAACATGCACTATGTCAACATGGGAAACCAATAAGCATTTTTAGTGGAAATTGATTTTGAATGTGTCAGAGCACATTCATTTGAAATATTTTTAATAAGGAATATAATTACAGTGTTTATTATTTTGCTGAAATATGTTGACTTTTCAGCACATGTCAGATGCACACAATATTAGTCAAATATTTAAAATATCACAAACCCAATTCATAAGCAATTCTTTTTTTTTTTTAAAGATTTTATTTATTTGACAGAGAGAGACCACAAGTAGACAGAGAGGCAGGCAGAGAGAGAGGGAAGCAGGCTTCTTGCCGAGCAGAGAGCCCGATGCGGGACTCGATCCGAGGACCCTGAGATCATGACCTGAGCCGAAGGCAGCGGCTTAACCCGCTGAGCCACCCAGGCGCCCCTCATAAGCAATTCTAATAAAACAAGTTCAGTGTTAGTAATTATCACTTATGTCATTATATATAGATTGAGACTTGCAAAAAATAGAGAAATAAAATACATATTAGTATTTAAAGTCATTACAATATATTTAAAATGTATTGGCTAAAAGAAAAGGCACTCTACTATTTGGTGTATTTAGAAGAACAAAATGTACTACCCAAAGCAAACTACACATTTAACTCAATCTCTATTAGATACTAATAGCATTTTTCACAGATCTAGAAAAAAAAAAACTAAAATTTGTATGAAATGACAAAAGACCCCAAATAGCCAAAGCAATCTTGAAAAAGAAAAGCAAAGCTGGAGGCATCACTTCACACTATTCTGGACTTCAAACTAATTTACAAAGCTGTAGTGATCAAGACGATATGGTACTGGTGCGAAAACACACATAAATCAATGGAACAGAATAGAGAACTCAGAAATGGACCCTCAACACTATGGTCAACTAATCAACAAAGCAGGAAAGAATATCCAATGAAAAAAGTCTCTTCCAGTGGTGTTGGAAAAACTGGACAGCAGTGTGAAGAAGAATGAAATTGGACCATTTTCTTATATATAATTATAAATTCAAGGTGAGTAAAGACCTAAATGTGAGACAGGAAATCATCAAAATCCTGGAGAACACAGACAGTAACCCCTTCAACATTGGCCATAGCAATGTATTACAAGATAGGTCTCCTGAAGCAAGGGAAACAAAAGCAAAAATGAAATATTGGGACTTCATGAAGATAAAAAGCTTCTGCACAATGAAGGAAACAATCAACAAAGTTAAAAGGCAATGGGAGGGGCGCCTGGGTGGCTCAGTGGGTTAAAGCCTCTGCCTTCGACTCGGGTCGTGATCCCGGGGTCCTGGGATCGAGCCCCGCATTGGGCTCTCTGGGCAGCGGGGGGCCTGCTTCTTCTTCTCTCTCTCTCTGCCTGCCTCTCTGCCTACTTGTGATCTCTGTCTGTCAAATAAATAAAATCTTTAAAAAAAAAAAAAGGCAATGGGAAATGAGTAGGAGAAGATATTTGCAAATGACCTATCTGACAAAGGATTAGTTTCCAAAATATATATAGAATTTATCAAACTCAACACCCAAAAAAACAAATAACTCATTTAAGAGTGAGCACAAGACATGAAGAGACATTTTTCCAAAGAAGACATACAGATGGCTAACAAACACATGAAAATATGCTCAACATCACTTATCAGAGAAATACAAATGTACACTATAATGACATAACAGCTCAAACCTGTCAGAATGGCTAAAATAAACAACACAGGAAAAAACAGGTGTTGGGGAAGATGAAGGAAAAGGGGGAACCCTCATGTACTGTTGGTGGAAATGCAAACTGGTGCAGCCACTCTAGAAAACAGTATAAAAGTTCCTCAAGAAATTAAAAATAGAACTACCTTAAAATACAGAAATTGCACTACTAGGTATTTACCCAAAGGATAAAAAATTCTGATTGGAAGGGATACATGCACCCCAATGTTTATAGAAACATTATCAGCAATCACTAAATTATGGAAAAAACCCAAATATCTATTGACTGGTGAATGAATAAAGAAGATGTGGTATATATATATACAATAGAATATTACTTGGCCATAAAAAAGAATGAAATCTTGCCATTTACTATGACATGGATGGGCTACAGGGTATTATGCTGTGAGAAATAAGTCAGAAAAAGACAGATACCATGTGGTTTCACTCATATGTGGAATTTAAGAAATATAACAGATGAACATGGGTTGGGGGAAAGAAGCAAACCCTAAAATAAACTCTTAGGTATGGAGAGCAAACTTAGGGTTGCTTAGGGGAAGTGAGCAGGGGGTTATATGGGTGATACATATTAAGGAGGGCACTCATTGTGATGAGCACTGGGTGTTGTATGGAAGTGATGAATCACTAAATTCCACACCTGAAACTAATGTTATATTATATGTTAGCTAACTGGAATTAAAATTTGAAAAAAAGGGATGCCTGGGTGGCTCAGTTGGTTGGATGACTGCCTTCGGCTCAGGTCATGATCCTGGAGTCCCGGGATCGAGTCCCGCATTGGGGTCCCGGCTCTGCGGGAGTCTGCTTCTCTCTCTGACCTTCTCCTCGCTCATGCTCTCTCTCACTGTCTCTCTCAAATAAATAAATAAAATCTTTAAAAAAAATAAAAAAATAAAAATAAATAAATAAATAAAATTTGAAAAAAAAAGAATAAAACTATAAAACACAAAACTGTGATCAGTAATTAAGATTTTCTGTTTAGTAGAAATGTCACAAAAAGCTATTTAGGTAACAATGTATGGTTCTGGCAGAGGAAATAATGTAAATGTATTTAACAAAAAATTTAGCATCTTAATTGCTGTAAATAGATTTAAAGACTGAGACCTTTATGTCTGTATGAATTCAGAAAGCTATATCTTGAGGCAGCTATCCTCTATCTGAAAAAGATCTACTTTACCATAGATCAATTACATAGGAATGTCAGTAAAGCCCATACAAATTTCATTGTGAAGACTACATATATCTCAATTATAAATCATTACAAGAATTCTGATACTTAACAATAATTCCTAGAAGATTTTGAAATAGGGCGCCTGGGTGGCTCAGTGGGTTAAGCCGCTGCCTTCGGCTCAGGTCATGATCCCAGAGTCCTGGGATCGAGTCCCGCATCGGGCTCGCTGCTCAGCAGGAAGCCTGCTTCCCTTCCTCTCTCTCTGCCTGCCTCTCTGCCTACTTGTGATCTCTCTCTGTCAAATAAATAAATAAAATCTTTTAAAAAAAAAAAAGAAGATTTTGAAATAATGTTTTTATTTTTTCAAATGCTAAAAAAATCCAATTAAGTGGATACAAATTTCTTATATTTATTCATTATAATCTCTCACAAAATAGCATACATATATTTTTCAGTTTTGTATTTGCAGTGGGAATCACAATTTGTCATAACATGACTTTCTTAGTTTTACGGCCTTTAGCAATCTCTCTTATGACATATTCATAGCCTGATTCTCCTTGAGCCCTCATGAATCTTGATTTTACAGCATAAGTGCAAATGCAATAGAACACGGTTCTCATTTAAATTATTGAAACTGATATTGTGCTCCTTTCAAATGCCATAAGAAAGAGTGTATCTGGTCATGGCAAGGGTGTCAGAGGCAATGGAGACTGAAGTCTTTTAGAGAAAATGTTCTATACTTTACCTTCTCACAAACTTCAGTATCCTTTCCAAGGAGCATTCTGATACTGTCAGAGTATTTCTAACACTGGATTTTATTACAAGTCATAATGCAGCCTTCTTAATATAAGTTCACATAACCCGCTGCAAGTACAGATGTTTTTAAATTGTCTATTCTTGCTGGAGATCAAAAGTTTATTTGAAAGTGGCATAAAACTTCTTTCTTCTGGTTCTCAGGATACTCATTCACTTCCAACTTATTCCCCCATGACATTACTATAGCTATCATTTCAGAAGATAGAGAATTGGACTATGTAAATAAGAGAAACTTTCAGGAGATTATTAGCCATGTGTATAGTTAATTCAGGGAGAAAAAATGCCTGTTAAGATCCTCTTTTGAAGTTGTTCAGAATGTTGCAAAAGAACTAGATTCTATATTGCTGTTTCTCTTCTACCAAAAAGTGAAAATCTGGAATGCTCTTCACTTAAAAGGACAAGTTTTGGTATTTGTAAGATTAAGGCTAAAAATGTACTCTGAAGTCTAATGATTTCTTCTTCAAGACTATCCCAATTCTGTTTAGCTCCTAGAGTATTAGTCCTGTCGTTTTACTGATGTTTAACCCTCATTGGGTATGTTTTCATTTCTGCTTATAAGTAGAGTAATCCATGCAAAACTGCTTTTAATGTGATGGAAATTTAGGATTCACTGGAATCCAACTACATTTTATCATCAGAATTAAAGTATGACCAAAAATATGATCAGTTATACTGTTGTACGAAAAATACAACACATCATGTCTATATATAGATACATACTTAGAAAGCATGCATTTGTCAAGTGCAAAACAGTGCTCAGAAATATTGGATACCTTGCTTTACCAGTACTATCTATAGCGAGGGCAAGTGAGTTGATAAGAATTTGCATTTTAAGCAGATAAGTCTCTCAGTCCTAGTTATGGTACTTATTACCTATGTGACAGTGACCAAATTATGGAATATATTTCATTCCAAATACATCATCTATAAAATGAGGATAAGAGATAATGAATAAAAAAGACTAACACAGAACCTAGATAAGTGAAATAGGTTCATCAGCTTCGTTTAATGCTGTCCACATAACTTTAGTATCTGACTAGCTGGCAGACGTGAATAGGACTTTTCCAGGGCAGAATGTTCTCCACCACAGTATGGATAGTTCATCAGGTTTTCCCAGGGCTGAAACAACTGCCTCTCAAAACCGGTGGATGTCAAACTGGGTATCAGGACCACCTAAGGAATCCTTTCAAACTTCCCATGCTGATTAGGGTATATTCATTTTTGTGAAAACTGCATGTGTTTTATGACCCCTGAATTTCTATCAAGTGTTAGAATTACAGTGAATATGAGGTAGACTTGTTAGCTCCCCAAGTAAATCTGAAGACTGCCACACACCTAAACTAGCACCATTTAAGACCTTCTGCTCACAGCAGTCTGTATCCCTTTACTTGGATGTTATGTTCAGACACAATTGACAGTTTCTGATTATGAATTTGTTTCCTGTGACAGGATAACACAAAGGGTTATGGGTTGGGAGGACATGTATTCTTTGGATGAAGTTATACCCTTCACAGTTAAGCAATGAATAGGAATTTGCTTTATAATCTTTATCCAGTCAATAAGTGTAATTTAGTCTCCTCAGACCAGATTCAAATCAAGCGTCAAGCTTAGAAACATTGAAGACCAGATGCTGACTAGTGACAATTCCACAACTGTTACTACACATTACCTCACTTTGCCAGGTTGAGCTTTCAATCACTTTCCCTAAGCTTTTTGTGCTTTCTGCTCTTTCTGCATTTCATAAAAAATGGATATAGAATTATTGGGAGCTCCCAAATCATTTGCATGATATTGTGATTTTCTAGCTGATCTTTATATGTCACCCAACATAAACATTTAGGGTAGCTAATATATTTTCTGAGGGGGGTATACATGTATTTAGATGAAGTAGATGGATTTTTAGATCTCAGACATACTGATGGATGGTTTTGGAAGACTTCATTTATTTGGAATTTATTCTACTTAACTTCAGTCTTAGCAAAAATACAAATTTTCTCAGGTCCATATTTTTAATCTAATTTTAAAGTTATTTCCTCTTTTTAAATGATGAGGCCAAGGGCACCTGGATGGCTCAGTTGGTTAAGTATCTTCCTTTGGCCCAGGTCATGAGCCCAGAGTCCTGGTATTGAGTCCCACATCTGGCTCCCTGCTTCTCAGGAAGTCTGCTTCTCCCTCCACCCCTCCCACACTGATTCTCTCAATCACTCTCTCTCTCCCCCCCAAATAAATAAATAAAATATAAAATAAAATAATAAAAAAATGATAAGGCCAGTTAACACCTGTTTAAAGAGATGGTCCTTTATCAAATTTAGTTGACTGTATTAACTCATTTACTCAGAACATTAAATTTGCCTATATTTCACATATAATTAGATCATATTACATTTATATTGAGTATCTATACTAATTTTGTTATGATAATATAGCAAACAAATTTTAAGCTATAATATTGGATAGCAAAATACTCCAAATCTAGAATTTGTACAAAAATAGATGTTATCATAAATAAAGTTGTACAGAATTGGTTGGGTATTAGGTAGGGTGGCATAGTTAGAAAAACTCTCCTACCCTTGCTAATTTTTTTAAGGACAATATGTTTGGAACCAGCAGTCAAGGAGAATAATTTCATTTCTTGTTTTTTGTTTTGTTTGTTGTTGCTGCTGTTGTTGTTTTACTTTCTGTTAATCCCTTCTTATTTTGATGAACCACTTATACACTGAAGATTCTAGCCACTTCCCTTATACTGGACATATATCAGGCATAGGAAAAAAATCCAAATCTCCTCTCATTCTATAATTCTGAGTTGAGAGCCACAATTAGATCTGTCCTTTTTCTTTCAGATCCCTTGTCCGCAGAGTACTCAACATTAGAAGGGCAATAGTTGAAAATGGTACTGAATGTGAAAGACTGAGATTCAAGGTCTAATTCTGCTTTTAACACCACTAAGTTTGGATATGTGATTTTATCTCTCCATGCTTCCATTTCCTCATATGAAAAAAGAAAAATGACACACAGAACAAATGACAGTTACTGAGTACTTATTGCATGCTGGTGTAATGCTAAGCAAATAACATATGCAGTTTTAATTTAATTCACCCTAAGGAATACAGGGGATAGGTAATATTATCTAATTTTAAAGAAGGGAAAGATGAGGGTCTGTTTCTATCTTAAATCCACACAGTTCTGCTACTAATATCTACCTTGAAATACTAATAGCGGTGGTATGTTTTCTATAAAATATAAAGTTATTATAAAAGTGGTAACAGTGATTGGAACTTGTAGTACTCTGACATTGTTTAGTCTCTCAGGGCTTATGCATGTGAACTGGACATTTATCAGCACCCAAGTTTAAAGTATAAAAATAAAATGAAATTTCTCTTTCCAGAATACAGTGTCTTTGGAATATTTGAACTATAGTAATAAGGAAACTGTAAACTGTGGAAGTCATTTAGACTAGGTAAGAAGATATTATGATCAGTTATATAGTTTAAAAACCTACAAAACTAAATGATCAAATGTATGTATTTTCTGTGGTTTGTCAAACTATTAAGGGAACAGTTGTATGAACTGTACATCCAGTATAATGTATGTATATATTTTAAAAACAAGTTACAAATTATATATTGTCTGAGTTATGGAATTTGTGGAATATAGGTGGTTCTGTGCATTTATTATATATTTGTATATATTATGTATTTTAGATAATTTATGTATATATTATAGAAAAAACTTAGAATAATCCACTCCAAAAAGATTATTCTTCTTGGATATTGGTATTTTAGGCCATTTTTGTTTCTATCATTGAAATTTTGTCAGTTCTCTTTGCATTCTGAAACAAATAAAATTACTTCATTAAATAGAAAAATACCCTATATATTATTAATAAAAAGTTATATTAACCAACTGTGCAGAACTTTTCTTACACTAGCATAAACAAGGAAACACTAATCTATGAAAAGGAGCCTTTTAATGTAACATAATAAAATAATTTATAGCAACTTAAAAGACAAGAATGTACATTTCTTTGTTCAGTTGTTATTTTGTTTTTATATTGGTACTGTGCTGAAGTTTTGCAAATATAGAATTATACATTTTACTTGTGAAGAGAGGTAAAGAGGTTGTTTAGTTAGTTATTAACCACCACACTAGTTCTGTTAAATACAAGGTGGCCTTTAGAAAATATTTTCTAAAATGGTGTACTTTGCTAGCATTTGGTATATCAGAATATTAAAATCAGACTTAGAATGAAGAGAAGTAAGCTCCCTGTGCCCAGTAAGAATTTGTACATTTGGTATTGTGGGTGTATAAGATTAGCAGATCCAGAAAACACTCTAAAAATTATTTTGTAGTGTTCACTGAAACAGGAGTTTGGGGACTACAGGGAATTTCTCTCATGTCTCCAATGGAATTTTGGTAAAAATCCTTTTTGTACAAATTATTTTCATGCTAAATTTAACAAACAGCATCCTGCCAATGGTTTGAAATAGATTTTTTGTGTGTGCTTTAATTTTATTTGTCTTTATGCTTTTGTTTGCATATGGTGAAATTATTGCTCTCGTGCCAAATTATTTAAATGAAATTAACTATAAACACCAGGAGATAGGACTCAGCATCATATTTTGTTTCAATTAAAAGAAGGGCTTGAGGATGCTGTTTGCATTCTTAGTCACCCTGTGCACTCAATTAATTATTTCAGATATCCACTTGGAGCCTGACTAAATCCTCATGACTGTGACAGTTTAAAATAAATGTATTTAATAAAATGCACATCACCCAGAATATATGTGTTAATTATTATATTTGATATTCAGATAGGGAGAGATAAACAAGATACGTGGGATTCATTTAGTAAAAAGGAAGAAAGTTCTCTTAGGGAATCCTACAAATGTGGTCAGGCTACTTCAAAGTGGAAATTTAGTTTAAAATCATTAAAAGTTGATAATGCTCCCACATATTTTTAAAGCAAAGCAAATACATTTTTTTGAAGGTTCTCAATCTTCTATGGGAGCTTTCAGCAATTTCTAGAGCTCAAGCTTGAGGATAATAAGATCACAATGGCAAAAACAAAGGTATAAAAACAACAACCAAACAAAACACAGGCTATCATGAATGAATGAAGAAAAGAGCCAAGGCTGAGAGACACAGATTTCAGATATTGAAATTATGAAATATAATTTAAAATAGGTTTAAAACAATAAGAAGAAGCTGAAATTATGAGTAAAAGGCAAGCAATTTAAAATTGGCAGCCATATATGAATAATATATATATATATATAATCTAGAAATTAATAATATACTTATATAAAATGTAATTGCTTTTAGCAGTGGACTAAGAGAAGCCGTAAGAAATTTGTGTCCTGAAAAATTGATGTAAAGAAATTATCAAAAAAGTGACACAGAGAAACAGAGTTTAAAAATATGAAAACACTGAGTAGAGATCTTAAGAAAAGAGATAGAATATCTAAAGCACATCCAACTGGGCTTCTGAAGAAGATGAGGAAGAAAATGAATACAATATTCAACAAGAAAATCGATGAGAATTTTTCATAGTTGATTAATTATAATATTCTATAGATTTAAGAAGGCTGATGAGTCCCCTAAAAAATAGAGAGATATACACCCAGACACAACAAATACAAATATAGAACATCTAAGACAAAAAGAAAAATCCTGAAAGCAGTCAGAAAGAAAAAGACAATTAACTTCAGTGGAATTATTATTAGCGTGACTCCTGAACTTGCCATTAGAAATAATGGAAGCCAAAATATGGTTGATGCTTAAATAATTCAAAGGTTCAGATGCTGCTCCATGTGTAAGTTTTGACTTCCTCAGAACTTAACTACTAATAGCCTAATGTTGACTGGAAGATTTACCAATAACATAAACACAAATTAACATATATGTTGTATGTAATATAGATTATATACTGTATTTTTACAATAAGATAAGCCAGAGAAAAGAAAATATTAAAATAAGGTAGAAGATAAAATATATTTATGGTACTGTGCTACATTCATTAAACAATTCAGACATAAGTGGACCTAGCAGTTCAAACATACATTGTTCAAGAGTCAGCTGTATAGTGAAATAACATCAGTGCACTAAGAGAAAATGGTCAACCTTAAATGGTACATGAAGACAAAACACTTTTCAAAAGTTTTGGCAAAATAATGTTTTAAGCAAAATAAACATTTTAAAACTAGCAAACTGAGAAAAGAAAAATTCTGAAGAACATACATAAAGATATAAAGGAAATTACCTTAAACAATAGGTCTGAAATGAATTAAGGACTACTTCGTAATGAAATTTGGAGATGTGAGAATTAATCCAACATTTAATAAAAGATCTTCCCTATCAGTTAAAAAATAGAATTTAGTTTTCTAGTGTAATTTTTACTTCAGTCAGATTCAGATCATACTAATACATTTCTTTACCCAAATATTAATTCCAGCTTACTTATTTCAACATGATATGTAGCCAAACAATGCTCTAGAGTCCATAGAGCTCCTTAAGTTAGACACAAATATAAAGTTTTGCATTATTGGAAATCATTAGTCAAATCAATGAGCCTTAATTGTATTAATAAAACACATTAAAGAACTGATTCCTGGTTCATTTATCAATTCTCCAAGGAAAATTGCCAAGCCTACATTTCAGGATTCTATCAAGTTACTAAGCTTTGGCACCTCTGGAAATCACAACTTCCCATTTTGGGAGACAAAAGATGTTCTTTGGCATTTTGAGAGCATTTGGTAGGCTTGACCACACAAGCTCAGTGGGTGGGAGTTACAGAATGGTCTATCTGGAAAGTCTACAACAGAATATCAGATTTGTAAACGATGCAGATGTTGTAAAATGTTTTTTTTTTTCTTTATAAGAATTGGCATGTTCTTGGGATGCCTGGGTGGCTCAGTTGGTTAAGCTATTGCCTTCGGCTCAGGTCATGATCCCAGCGTCCTGGCTCCTTGCTCCGCAGGGACCCTGCTTCTCTTGCTGCCTCTGCCTGCCTCTCTGCCTACTTGTGTGTACCCTCTCTCTCTCTCTGACAAATAAATAAATAAAATCTTAAAAAAAAAATGGGCAAGTTCTTGTCATTATCTTGGAAGTCTTCAGTATCTCTTTTAAATTATGCCATCAGTTTCTTATTACACTCCGTCATCTATTACACTTACCTTTCATTTTTGTCTGTGCAGAATTTCTATTCCAGAACAGCTAATGTGGCTGTTTTATTATTGATACATTTTGAATATTTGTTCCTGAACTTTGTGTAAATCTTTCTCTAGATTGGAATCAACTCCACTACTATTTCAAACATCTAAACTTTAAAATATCTATTTAAAAATCTCTGGTTAGTGCATTCATTTTAACAATTACTGGACTTTGGGACAAATTTCCCACTTATGTATGTATATCAGTTACTATTAATAGTCTTCCTAATAGGGCCTGATATAATTCCATTCACAAATCAGGAAACAGCATATCATCAATTATTAACTTTTCTGGTCAATCTATAGTAGCTTATTTTGTAACTAATCAATTCACTTTTGTTAACCAGTAGATATCTAAAACTTGATAGACTTTATATAGATAGATAGATAGATAGATAGATAGATAGATTTTCTAGATGTCATATGGGAAAAAGCTACATTTATACTATATATACTATATATTTTATCTGTGATAATGCCAGACAGTCAAACTAAATATTTGCTATACTGAAGTCTTAAAATGTATAACAAGATAGAAGATAATTTGAAAACACTTCAGCATCTTACTTCAGAATTATAGCCCTGCATACATGCAAACTGTTAAGGAAAGTAAGTCCTTCCTTAAAAAAATAAAAGTACATCTCCCTAATGTGTCAATGACTATTTCCATCCATTCTTTGGAATAATAAATCATGTTGAAAAAACATGTGGAAGTTGTGTCAAGACATATTCTGGGATGACAAAAAGTTGTCAGCACATTTATAGATGACATCATTAAAGTAAGTGAATAGTTGATGAAAATAAGCACTCACCTAAAGTTTAAAAAACTTTTAAAAGGAGTTGTGCTACATAATCTCTTCTTCATAAGGCTATTACTTTCAGGAGCAGGAAACATTACTGGCTTTTTTCTTTCTTTTTTTTTTTTTTATTTCTTTTCAGCGTAACAGTATTCATTGTTTTGGCACCACACCCAGTGTTCCATGCAATCCGTGCCCTCTCTAATACCTACCACCTGGTTCCCCCAACCTCTCACACCCCCCCGCCCCTTCAAAACCCTCAAATTGTTTTTCAGAGTCCATAGTCTCTCATGGTTCCCCTCCCCTTCCAATTTCCCTCAACTCCCTTCTCCTCTCCATCTCCCCTTGTCCTCCATGCTATTTGTTATGCTCCACAAATAAGTGAAACCATATGATAATTATTATTTTTAAATGTTTGGTAGAATTCACCAACAAAACCATGTAATCTTGAAATTTTCTGTGCTGAGAGACTTTGATTCCTAATTCAACCTTCATTTCTGTTGTTTGTCTAAGAAGATTTCCTATTTCTTAGATTTAAGATTCATGATTCAATCTTGATAACTTGGGTGTTTTTAGGAATTATCTGCTTTTGGCTTTTCTAAGTTAACTGATTTGATAGTATATCATTGTTTATAGTAGTCCGTTATCACATTAGATGTTTCTGTGGTTGTCTATTGTATTGTTTCCCATTTCCCATTTTGGTTTTTAAGTCTTCTTCTTTTTTTTTTTTTTTTTCTTAGTTAATGTAGTTAAAGCATTGCTAATTTTGTTTATTTTTTTGGAAAAAAAAAGATTATTTTCAATGTTATGTTTATTCTGATCTCTGTTTTATTTCTGATTTTTCCCTGTTATTTCCTTCCTCTACTAAATTTCAGGTAAGTTTCTTCTTTTTCTAGTTCCTTGTGGTGTCATGTTGTTTATTTGCACTTTTTGGAAAATACAAGCATTTATAGCATAAATTTCACTCTGGCTTCCACTTTTGCTGCTGCATTCCATAGGTTTTCAAATATTGTGTTTTCTTTTTCTTTTATTTTGAGCCATATTTTGATTTGCCATTTGATTTATTATTTGACCCATTGCTTGTGCAGCAGTGTATTGTTTAATTTTTACCTATCATATATTTAATATTTAAAAAAAAATAAAAGAAATTGTGCCAACTCCAGCAACTACATTCAGTATTCATAGGATCACTAAGGTTAGGCCCTGTTTCTATTTGCAAAATGTAATGACATTTGATAGATGTCATAATATTAGCACAGTGGCAAAGCTGATAAGAGAACTTACAATTAATAGCTTTAAAAAAGTTATTAACAGCTAAATTTAAACTGTCACTAATTCCAACTATCTAGTGGTATTGAAGTGAGGCACGGTCATCTAAAAAGTAGTTTATGCTATTCCAAAGGCAGATATTATACATTTCCAAATATCTTATATTAAGAGAGTCTGGGTAGCTCAGCGGTTAAACATCTGACTTGATTTTGGCTCAGGTCATGATCTTAGGGTTGAGAAATCAAACCCTGCATTGGGCTCCATGCTCAGCAGGGAATCTGCTTAAGATTCTTTTCTGCTGCTCCGCCCCCCACACCCGACCCCACTCAAATGCATGCATGGTCTCTCTCTTTCTACAAAAGAATAGATAAATAAATTTATAAGTAAAAATAAATAAAGATCCCATTATCAAAGACATTAAGGACGTGGTAAAAACAACAAGCTGTATAGAGTACAAATAAAATACAACCATAAAACAAATATATTAACCATGTCCACTTATTATGACTAGAAAGAATAACTTGGTATTAAATGGATACTAACTTTAAGTGATGTTCAGAACTCTTCAGGAACACATACATAAATATTATCAACACAGATACAGTGCAAACTCTAAATTTGTACTACTGGTATAGACCAAAGTGACTTTGTGTTAGATTAAAAGTTCTTTGCACCTAATAATAAAGTAGGGAAATGTAATTTCACTAGGGTTAATACCTACTTATATTGCCTATTTTCATATTTAATTTCCTTTGCTCCTGAATGGCATTGAGCTTTTAACATTGTACTTAGATTTTCTCCTTGATGGAAAAAATCTTCCCCCCCAAAATAGAATGTTATTTAAAAAGAAGAAACCATTCCGGAGATTCAGTCAAGATGGCGGAGATGTAGCAGGCTGAGACTACTTCGGGTAGCGGGAGATCAGCTAAATAGCTTATCTAAAGATTGCAAACACCTACAAATCCAACGGGAGATTGAAGAGAAGAAGAACAGCAATTCCAGAAACAGAAAATCAACCACTCTCTGAAAGGTAGGACTGGCGGAGAAGTGAATCCAAAGCGACGGGAAGATAGACCGCGGGGGGAGGGGCCGGCTCCCAACGAACGGCGGAGCAACGGAGCACAAAATCAGGACTTTTAAAAGTCTGTTCCGCTGAGGGACATCGCTCCAGAGGCTTAAGTGGGGTGAAGCCCGGGCGGGGTCAGCGCGGCCTCAGGTCCCGCAGGGTCGCAGAAGGATCGGGGGTGTCTGAGTGTCGCAGAGCTTGCCGGTATTAGAACGGGGAAGCCGGCTACAGAGACAGAGCCAAGGAGTGACTCTCAGCTCGGGGTTGCCTTGAACCGGTTGCAGGCTCGGTCAGCTCGGAGCGCGGCCGGAGGCCAGGGTGACGGGAGTCATTGGGCGCTGTTCTCTGAGGGCGCACTGAGGAGTGGGGCCCCGGCTCTCGGCTCCTCCGGGCCGGAGACCAGGAGGCCACCATCTTCATTCCCGTCTTCCGGAACTCTACGGAAAGCGCTCAGGGAACAAAAGCTCCCAAAAGCAAACCCAAGCGGATTACTCAGCCTGGCCCGGGTAAGGGCGGTGCAACTCCACCTGGGGCAAAGACACTTGAGAATCACTACAACAGGCCCCTCCCCCAGAAGATCACCAGGAAACCCAGCCAGGACCAAGTTCACCTACCAAGGAGTGCAGTTTCAATACCAAGGAGAGTGGCAGAATTCCAAAGGAGAAGAAAGCAAAGCACGGAACTCATGGCTTTCTCCCCATGATTTTTTAGCCTTGCAGTTAATTTAATTTTTTTTTCTTTTTCAATTTTATTTTCTTTTTCTCTTCTTCTGCTAAATTTTTTTTAACTTTTACCGTTTTCTTTTTTAACATTTTTAAAATAGTTTATCTAATATATATATATATTTTTCCTCTTTTTATATTTTTTTCTTTATCGGCTTTCTTTTTTTAATAGTTTCTTTTTTTTTTTCTTTTTTCTTTCTGAACCCCTTTTTATCCCCTTTCTCCTCCCTCACGATTTGGGATCTCTTCTGATTTGTCTAAAGCATATTTTCCTGGGGTTGTTGCCACCCTTTTAGTATTTTACTTGCTCCTTCATATACTCTTATCTAGACAAAATGAAAAGGCAGAAAAATTCACAACAAAAAAAAGAACAAGAAGCAGTACCAAAGGCTAGGGACCTAATCAATACAGACATTGGTAATATGTCAGATATAGAGTTCAGAATGATGAATCTCAAGGTTCTAGCCGGGCTTGAAAAAGGCATGGAAGATATTAAAGCAACCCTCTCAGGAGATATAAAAGCCCTTTCTGGAGAAATAAAAGAACTAAAATCTAACCAAGTTGAAATAAAAACAGCTATTAATGAGGTGCAATCAAAAATGGAGGCTCTCACTGCTAGGATAAATGAGGCAGAAGAAAGAATTAGCGATATAGAAGACCAAATGACAGAGAATAAAGAAGCTGAGCAAAAGAGGGACAAACAGCTACTGGACCACGAGGGGAGAATTCGAGAGATAAGTGACACCATAAGACGAAACAACATTAGAATAATTGGGATTCCAGAAGAAGAGGAAACAGAGAGGGGAGCAGAAGGTATATTGGAGAGAATTATTGGAGAGAATTTCCCCAATATGGCAAAGGGAACAAGCATCAAAATCCAGGAGGTTCAGAGAACCCCCCTCAAAATCAATAAGAATAGGTCCACACCCCGTCACCTAATAGTAAAATTGACAAGTCTTAGTGACAAAGAGAAAATCCTAAAAGCAGCCCGGGAAAAGAAGTCTGTAACGTACAATGGTAAAAATATTAGATTGGCAGCAGACTTATCCACAGAGACCTGGCAGGCCAGAAAGAGCTGGCATGATATATTCAGAGCACTAAATGAGAAAAACATGCAGCCAAGAATACTATATCCAGCTAGGCTATCATTGAAAATAGAAGGAGAGATTAAAAGCTTCCAGGACAAACAAAAACTGAAAGAATTGGCAAATACCAAACCAGCTCTACAGGAAATATTGAAAGGGGTCCTCTAAGCAAAGAGAGACCCTAAAAGTAGTAGATCAGAAAGAAACAGAGACAATATACAATAACAGTCACCTTACAGGCAATACAATACACTAAATTCATATCTCTCAATAGTTACCCTGAATGTTAATGGGCTAAATGCCCCAATCAAAAGACACAGGGTATCAGAATGGATAAAAAAACAAAACCCATCTATATGTTGCCTACAAGAAACTCATCTTAAACCCGAAGACACCTCCAGGTTTAAAGTGAGGGGGTGGAAAAGAATTTACCATGCTAATGGACATCAGAAGAAAGCAGGAGTGGCAATCCTTATATCAGATCAATTAGATTTTAAGCCAAAGACTATAATAAGAGATGAGGAAGGACATTATATCATACTCAAAGGAACTGTCCAACAAGAAGATCTAACAATTTTAAATATCTATGCCCCTAACGTGGGAGCAGCCAATTATATAAACCAATTAATAACAAAATCAAAGAAACACATCGACAAGAATACAATAATAGTAGGGGATTTTAACACTCCCCTCACTGAAATGGACAGATCATCCAAGCAAAAGATCAACAAGGAAATCAAGGCCTTAAATGACACACTGGACCAGATGGACATCACAGATATATTCAGAACATTTCATCCCAAAGCAACAGAATACACATTCTTCTCTAGTGCACATGGAACATTCTCCAGAATAGATCAAATTCTTGGTCCTAAATCAAGTCTCAACCGGTATCAAAAGATTGGGATCATTCCCTGCATATTTTCAGACCACAATGCTCTGAAGCTAGAACTCAATCACAAGAGGAAATTTGGAAAGAACCCAAATACATGGAGACTAAACAGCATCCTTCTAAGAATGAATGGGTCAACCAGGAAATTAAAGAAGAATTGAAAACATTTATGGAAACAAATGATAATGAAAACACAACGGTTCAGAATCTGTGGGACACAACAAAGGCAGTCCTGAGAGGAAAATATATAGCGGTACAAGCCTTTCTCAAGAAACAAGAAAGGTCTCAGGTACACAACCTAACCCTACACCTAAAGGAGCTGGAGAAAGAACAAGAAAGAAACCCTAAACCCAGCAGGAGAAGAGAAATCATAAAGATTAGAGCAGAAATCAATGAAATAGAAACCAAAAAAACAATAGAACAAATCAACGAAACTAGGAGCTGGTTCTTTGAAAGAATTAATAAGATCAATAAACCCCTGGCCAGACTTATCAAAAAGAAAAGAGAAAGGACCCAAATAAATAAAATCATGAGTGAAAGAGGAGAGATCACAACGAACACCAAAGAAATACAGACAATTATAAGAACATACTATGAGCAACTCTAAGCCAACAAATTTGACAATCTGGAAGAAATGGATGCATTCCTAGAGACATATAAACTACCACAACTGAACCAGGAAGAAATAGAAAGCCTCAACAGACCCATAACCAGTAAGGAGATTGAAACAGTCATCAAAAATCTCCAAACAAACAAAAGCCCAGGGCCAGACGGCTTCCCGGGGGAATTCTACCAAACATTTAAAGAAGAACTAATTCCTATTCTCCTGAAACTGTTCCAAAAAATAGAAATAGAAGGAAAACTTCCAAACTCATTTTATGAGGCCAGCATCACCTTGATCCCAAAACCAGACAAGGATCCCATCAAAAAAGAGAACTACAGACCAATATCCTTGATGAACACAGATGCAAAAATTCTCGCCAAAATACTAGCCAGTAGGATTCAACAGTACATTAAAAGGATTATTCACCAGGACCAAGTGGGATTTATTCCAGGGCTGCAAAGCTGGTTCAACATCCACAAATCAATCAATGTGATACAACACATTAATAAAAGAAAGAACAAGAACCATATGATACTCTCCAGAGATGCTGAAAAAGCATTTGACAAAGGACAGCATCCCTTCCTGATCAAAACTCTTCAAAGTGTAGGGATAAAGTGCACATACCGCAATATTATTAAAGCCATCTATGAAAAACCCACGGCAAATATCATTCTCAATGGAGAAAAACTGAAAGCTTTTCTGCTAAGGTCAGGAACACGACAGCGATGTCTGTTATCACCACTGCTATTCAACATAGTACTAGAAGTCCTAGCCTCAGCAATCAGGCAACAAAAGGAAATTAAAGGCATCAAAATTGGCAAAAAAGAAGTCAAACTATCACTCTTCGCAGATGATATGATACTATATGTGGAAAACCCAAAAGACTCCACTCCAAAACTGCTAGAACTTGTACAGGAATTCAGTAAAGTGTCAGGATATAAAATCAATGCACAGAAATCAGTTGCATTTCTCTACAGCAACGACAAGACAGAAGAAAGAGAAATTAAGGAGTCCATCCCATTTACAATTGCACCCAAAACTATAAGATACCTAGGAATAAACCTAACCAAAGAGACTAAGAATCTATACACAGAAAACTATAAAGTACTCCTGAAAGAAATTCAGGAAGACACAAAGAAATGGAAAAATGTTCCATGCTCCTGGATTGGAAGAACAAATATTGTGAAAATGTCTATGCTACCTAAAGCAATCTACACATTTAATGCAATTCCTATCAAAGTACCATCCATTTTTTTCAAAGAAATGGAACAAATAATCCTAAAATTTATATGGAACCAGAAAAGACTTCGAATAGCCAAAGGAATATTGAAAAAGAAAGCCAAAGTTGGTGGCATCACAATTCCGGACTTCAAGCTCTATTACAAAGCTGTCATCATCAAGACAGCATGGTACTGGCACAAAAACAGACACATAGATCAATGGAACAGAATAGAGAGCCCAGAAATAGACCCTCAACTCTATGGTCAACTAACCTTCGACAAAGCAGGAAAGAATGTCCAGTGGAAAAAAGACAGCCTCTTCAATAAATGGTGTTGGGAAAATTGGACAGCCACATGCAGAAAAATGAAATTGGATCATTTCCTTACACCACACACAAAAATAGACTCAAAATGGATGAAGGATCTCAGTGTGAGAAAGGAATCCATCAAAATCCTCGAGGAGAACACAGGCAGCAACCTCTTCGACCTCAGCCGCAGCAACATCTTCCTAGGAACATCACCAAAGGCAAGGGAAGCAAGGGCAAAAATGAACTATTGGGATTTTATCAAGATCAAAAGCTTTTGCACAGCAAAGGAAACAGTGAACAAAACCAAAAGACAACTGACAGAATGGGAGAAGATATTTGCAAATGACATATCAGATAAAGGGCTAGTGTCCAAAATCTATAAAGAACTTAGTTAGCAAACTCAACACCCAAAGAACAAATAATCCAATCAAGAAATGGGCAGAGGACATGAACAGACATTTCTGCAAAGAAGACATCCAGATGGCCAACAGACACATGAACGAAGTGCTCCATATCACTCAGCATCAGGGAAATACAAATCAAAACCACAATGAGATATCACCTCACACCAGTCAGAATGGCTAAAATTAACAAGTCAGGAAATGACAGATGCTGGAGAGGATGCGGAGAAAGGGGATCCCTCCTATACTGTTGGTGGGAATGCAAGCTGGTGCAACCACTCTGGAAAACAGCATGGAGGTTCCTCAAAATGTTGAAAATAGAACTACCCTATGACCCAGCAATTGCACTGCTGGGTATTTACCCTAAAGATACAAACGTGGTGATCCGAAGGGGCACGTGCACCCGAATGTTTATAGCAGCAATGTCTACAATAGCCAAACTATGGAAAGAACCTAGATGTCCATCAACAGACGAATGGATAAAGAAGATGTGATATATATACACAATGGAATACTATGCAGCCATCAAAAGAAATGAAATCTTGCCATTTGTGACGACGTGGATGGAACTAGAGGGTATCATGCTTAGCAAAATAAGTCAATCGGAGAAAGACAACTATCATATGATCTCCCTGATATGAGGGATAGGCGATGCAACATGGGGGGTTGAGGGGGTAGGAGAAGAATAAATGAAACAAGATGGGATTGGGAGGGAGAGAAACCATAAGTGACTCTTAATCTCACAAAACAAACTGAGGGTTGATGGGGGGAGGGGGGTTGGGAGAGGTGGGTGGGGTTATGGATATTGGGGAGGGTATGTGCTATGGTGAGTGCTGTGAAGTGTGTAAACCTGGCGATTCGCAAACCTGTACCCCTGGGGATAAAAATATATGTTTATAAAAAAAAAAAAAAAAAAGGAGAAACCATTCCTAAATTTTGGGTTGTATTTTTGTCTTAATAGGGACTAATCTAGGCCTAATCTTATTTCTTCCTTGTTTTGCTTTTTCTTTTTATTGTTTTATTGGCTTTATGTTTGAGAGTGCATATATGTATGTATTTGCATTAGTAAGAGGAAGAATGGATTCTGAGTGGCAGAAAAGTATCTTTTATTTTCAACCTCATTGTCCTTTATTTCAGCAGTGAAAACTCTTGTTTCCTATTTATTTCTCAATCTTTTGCTGTAGAATATTTGTAGTATCCATTCTGTGCTCCAAATAATTACCTGTATAGAAACTTAGTCATTGCCCAGTAACATCACTGCAAAGCATTTAAAGGTTGCTGATGTTAAATGTGTGTTTTAAAAGCTGTATCACAGTCATCTTGATCTGTATCGTAATTCATTCCATGTTGCCTTCATGATTTTATTTTTTGTGTGTGTGAAATAATGTCTGGCAGTTTTTTTAGAGTGCTTGCAAATGATTCACTTCCCTCTCTTTTTTCTGTTAAATGTATATTGCATTCTGAAGTCTACCTAACAACATGACTGACACAGTAATTAAACTTCATGATGAACTCATTTTATGCAAGAAAAGATAAACTACATAGTAACATATTTAAACATTACATGAAATAGGGGAGAAAAAAAACCCAGGCTAAAAAAAGAATTTAAAAGATTATTCTATCATACCTTTGGGATTTTTATTAACAAATGGCAAAATACCAACTGAAAACCAAAATCTAAAGTCTTATACCTAAAGATCTACCAGAGTGTTATATACACACCAGAGATTTAATAAATGTTTATGAATAATGATGTCTATGTATTCTTACAAATAATATTAAAAGATGTTTTCCATACCACCCATAAAATTACTTTTTTTCCAGTATACTGTAGATAAAATAATAATAATAATTCTTTAGTGTTGGTACCCTGAAATTTATCTTCAGAAAGCCTTCCCATACAGAGGCAAATCTTTATTGATTTTGTGATTTAAGCAAAGGCCAATGTACTCAATACAATTTCCCACTGGCTTTGTTGAATTGTATAATATATTATGTCTTTTTACATTGTTACTACATATTACTTTTCCTAGAGGAATACATCAGCTCCTAGACTTTCAATTACTTTCTATTATCTATAAAATATCTCTACAAGATTTTTTTTTATTCCTTCTAAGAAAAACTACCTAAAGTAAAGCTCAATAATTTTCCTCCAACTTTCTCAAACTTCTTTGTGGCCCACTTCTCTGTCTCCATAGGCTGCCTCCCTATGTTCTCAATCTAAGAAGTTCATAATTTTTAAATCCATCCTTTGCTTTTCCTTTTAGTGAAACAGCAAATTCCATTGATATAAACACAAGTCTATTTACAGGAGCAAATGCCCTTGAAAGGAGAGAATCATTCAATGTGTTTGAAAGTCCCATACAATAATTTATCATAATTTTCTTATTACTATTTTAAATAGCTTTATTAAAAAATCAGGAAAGAAAAGTATTTCATTGTTTTTTTTTCCCTAAACGAACTCAAGAATATTTTTAAAAAATACACTAGAGGCTTATGTCATTTTAGTAATAAGCACATAAATCTAAAAATTATAAGAAAAAAAATAGGAGAAGAGAATAATAATGAAACTAGTAGAGGCTGATGTATTTTTTAAAATATTAATTGGTAATACTCTATAGAAAACTTTTTAAAAATTTGCAAAAGCAGTAAGACAATATTTTTTTGTTGACATATAATTGACATACATCACTTTTTAAATTTGTGGTGTAAAGCATGACTTAACGTGCATATATTGTGAAAGGATCACTATAGTAAGTTTAGTTAACATTCATCATCTCATATAGATAGCAAGAAAAGAACAAGAAAAAAATGTGTTTTTTTCCTTGTGGTGGTAATTTTTTGGATTTAGTTTCATAACAACTTTCAAATATACCATATAGTTGTGTTAGTTGTGTTAGTTATGTTATCATGTTGTAGAAAACACCCCTAGTACTTATTCAGTCCATAACTGGAAGTTTGTATATTTTAACCATCTTCATCCAATTAACCCTTTCCTCCCCCCATTCTCTACCTCTGATAAACACAAACCTGATCTCTTTATATGAGCTTTTGTTTCTGTTTTTCAGATTGCTCATGTAAGTGAACTCACTCCATATTTGTCTCTCTCTGACTTATTTCACTAAGAATAATGCCCTCAAAAGCCCATCTGCATAGTTGAAATGGCAAGGTTTTTTTCTTTTTTTTCCTTTTTTAATGCTGGGATAATAGTCGTGTATGTGTGTGTGTGTGTGTGTGTGTGTGTGTGTGTGTGTGTGTGTACACAAGCAATTTTTCTTTATCCATTTATCTGTTGATGGACACTTAGGTTGTTTCCATGTCTTGGTTATTATAAATAATGCTGTATGAACATTGGGATGCAGGCATCTCTTTGACGTAGTATTTTTGTTTCCCTTAGATATATTCTCAAAAGTGAAATTTCTGAACCATAAGTGACTCTTAATCTCACAAAACAAACTGAGGGTTGCTGGGGGGGAGGGGGGTTGGGGGGGGAGTGGGATTATGGACATTGGGGAGGGGGAGGGGGGTATGTGCTAGGGTGAGTGCTGTGAAGTGTGTAAACCTGGCGATTCACAGACCTGTACCCCTGGGGATAAAAATATATTATATGTTTATAAAAAATAAAATTTTTTAAAAAAGTGAAATTTCTGGAACATATGGTAGTTCTATTTTTAATTTTTTTTGAGGGACCTCCATACTTTTTTTCCATACTGACTGTACCCATTTACATTCCCAGGAAATATGTACAGGGTTCCTTTTTCTCCACATCCTTGCCAACCTTTGTTATCTCTTGTCCTTTTGATTATAGCAATTCTGACAGGTATGAGGTGATATCTCACAGTTTTGACTTTCATTGTCCTAATGATTAGTGACATTGAGCACCTTTCTATATACCTGTTGGCCATTTGTATATCTTCTTGGAAACATATCTATTCAAGTCCTTTGTCCATGTTTTCACTGAATTATTTGCATTTTTTATTTGTTTTCTAGTAAGTTGTATGCATTCTTTATATGTTTTGGATATTAACCCCTTATGAAATATATGGCTTCTGATTATTTTTTCCCATTCCATAGGTTATCTTTTCATCTTGTTGGTCATTTCTTTTGCTGTGGTGGAGATATTTAACTCAATATAGTCCCACTTGTTTATTTCTTATTTTGTTGTTTGTGTTTTATATGTCATGTTCATAATATCATTGCCAAGATCCATGTCAAGGAGCTTTTCTCCTAAAAAGAATATTTTAAAGATATGATCATATTCAAGAAAAAAGTCCATAATTTTGAAATATACAAACTATGTAAAGAGAATACATAAGAGTGTTCATTTTCAAAGTAGTAGCTGATATTCCAGGGAGTACTTGCAACTAAAATTAGTGTTGACACATTGATCTTCAAATAGCTGAATATGATAATAATAATCCAAATAATACTATTTTGAACCAATTATCAGACTTAGAAATCTAGCCCAGAATTTTTTCTTCAGTAAAAAGCAAATATATACCTAAATTTTCTTAGTCTCAGTGTTTCAGGCTTGTTATGGACTGAGTATTTATGTCTCTCTGCTTATCCCCACCCAATTCCTATGTTAAAATCATAACCCTCAATATGGCGGTATTTGTAGTTAAGGCCTTTGGTAAATGATTAGGTCATGAGGGTTGAGTACATATGAGTGGAATTAGGGTCCTTAAAAAAGGAATCCAGAAACCTCTCACTCTTTCTGCTATGTGAGGACAAAGTGAAAAGATGAACCAGAAGTGGGCCTCATACACGAATCTGCCACCACCTTAATCTTGGACTTTCCATCCTCCAGAACTGTGACAATTACATGTTTGTTGTTCAAGGTACTCAGTGTGCGGCATTTTTATTAGAGCAGCTCAAACTGACTAAAAAAAAGGCTTAAGCCCCTTGTTTTTCAACTGTGTTGATTCATTTTCATACTTTACCAGTCTTCCATTTAGTAAATATTTACTAAGACCCATTATGTGTTGAAAGGAGAGAATGCACTGATTTCACCATGTTTCGCACATAACACCAGCTCCACCTCAACCGCCAAGTCCGCTATCTTTGCTCTTTTTTGCTGTTTCTACAGAGATTGCACCATTTTACATTTTCACCAGTAGTGCATTAGCGTTCTCTAAAATCCTCACCAACCAACACTTGTTTTATCTATTATCTATTTTTTTTTTTTTAGTAATGGCCATCTTAACAGGCATGAGATGATCTTTTGTGGTTTTTATTTGTATTTCCTTCACAATTAGAGATTTTGAGATTTTGAGTTATCTTTCAAATACTGTTGTCCCTATGTGTCATTTTTGGAGAAATGTTTATTCAAGTTCTTTGCCTATTTTTCAACTGGATGTGTGTGTGTGTGTGTGTGTGTGTGTGTGTGTGTGTGTGTGTGTGTGTTGCTACTGAATTGTAGGGGTTTCTTATATATTTTGAATATTAACCTTTTATCAGATATATGGCTTTCAAATATTTTCTTCCACTCTGTGGATTGTCTTTTCATTATTAATTGCTTCCTTTATTATGCAAATCTTTTGAGTTTGATGTAGTCTCAATTGTCTAGTTTTACTTTTGTTGTCTATGCTTTTGGTGTCACAAAATCATGGCCAGGACTAATGTTGTGTTTTTCTTCTGTCTTCCACTTGGAGTTTTATAATCTCAGTTCTTACATTTAAGACTTTAGGACATTTTGAGTTGATTATTTTATGTATGTTGTAAGATAAAGATACAATTTCATTCTTTTGAATCTGGATATCCAGCTTTGCCAAAACCATTGGCTGATGAAACTACCCATTCCCCTTTGTTGTATTCTTGACATTGTTTAAGATCAGTTGACCATACGTACATGGGTTTATTTCTGGGATCTCTATACTGTTCTAATGCATCTTCATTCTGTTCCATTAGTCTGTATATCTTCCTTTAGGTCAGTACTATGCTGTTTTAGTTACTGTAGCTTTATAATCTATTTTGAAATCAGGAAGCATGATGCCTCCACCTTTGTTCTTTCTCAGTATTGTTTTGACTTTTCAGGATCATTGTAACTCCATATGCATTTTAGGATTTTTCTATATTTCTGTAAGAAAAAATGCCACTGGGATATTGATAGAGATTGCATGGAATCTGTAGATAACTTTGGGTATTATGAGCATTTTAATGATATTAAGTCTTCCAATCTATGAACATGGGATGTCTTTCCATTTGTTTGTGTTTTCTTTCTTTCATCAATGTCTTACAGTTTACAGTGTATAAGTCTTTCATCTCCTTGGATTGAAGTTTATTCTTAAGTATTTTATTCTATTTTATGCTATTATAAATGGGATTGTTTTCATAATTTTTTTCAGGTAGTTCTTTGTTAGTGTACAAAAATGCAACTGATTTTGCATTTGTATGATTGTGTATCCTGCAACTTTACTGAATTTGTTTATTAGTTCTAATCACTATTTTGCTGAATCTTTAGAATTTTCTACATATAAGATTATATCCTCTGAAAACAGAGAGAATTTTCCTTTCTCATTTGGATGTTTTGTTTTTCCTTGACTAAATTGCTCTGGCCAGGACTTCCTGTATTATGAATACAAATGGGAGTAGGCATCCTTGCCTTTTTTCTGATAATAGAGGCTTTGATTTCATGGTCTCTGATGATAAATTGCCATGATGAAGATGCCACTTCACCATCGTTGGCTTCTTTATCCCTCCAACATACTTTGATTTTGAGATTATTTGTCATGTGAAAAAACTGACCAGTATTAGAGATTATCATTCAACAGCCAGAGTGATTCTTTTTAATGACCTATTGTATCACTTCTTACTCAAAATATCCACTGAATTTTAACTATATTTCCAATAAATACCAAATACAACATGTGCACAATGAAACTAGTTTCCTCTTGTCTATGCCATCTCTGGCTCTCCTTACTGATTTTGCTACTCATATTTGAAAATATGATACTAGCTCTTCTTTAGGGCTTTGACCATGATGTTCTCTCTTTTAAGACCACCCCATTCCAGGTTTTTGCATGGCTCACTTCTGTGATTCTGACTGCTTCTCAAATATAACTTTTTTTTTTTTTTTTTTTTGAGAGAGAGAGAGAGAGAAAGAGCACAAGAAGCAGGAGAAGCAGCAGAGGGAGATGGAGAAGCAGACTCCCCACTGAGCAGAGAGCCACATGGGGCTCCAGCTCAGGACCCCGAGATCATGACCTAAGCTGAAGGCAGAGGCTTAACCAACAGAGCCATCCAGCTGCCCCCAAATATAACCTTCTTAAGAAAGCCTTCTTTAAATGCTCCATTTAAAGTTCATCGGCTTTTTATTCTATTATCTATCTTACCCTGTGTCTGTGTATATTTTTATGGTACTTATAACTTCTTAGCATTCTGTTGTATAACAATATATTCAATTCACTTTTTTCTAACCTACCAGAATATAGGCTCTAAGTAGGCTTGGATTATAATTTTGTCTCCACTACTAGATTATAGTGACCAAAAGAATGCATGGCATTTAACAGATACTCATAACTATTTTCTGAATGAATAGCACAGGAACAATATGGCTGAGAAATGATTTAAGAGAAAAGTAGGGGTTTAAATAGTCCTAGGCACTTTGAATAACATATGATTGAAGTCAGAGCATACTGGGATTTTGAGTAACCAAAAGAATACCAGGTAGACAGGATGTGGATGAATAACACTAAAGTACACATGGAAAAGAATACTTAGGGAATCCACAGTTTAGATCTGGATTATGCTAAATGTTAAAGTCCATACTATGGACCATTCTGTGAATTTTATCTTAAATTGATCAGGAAGCCATTGAAGGATTTTAAACAGGAAAATGACATGAATCCACTGTGTTTTTAAAATATTTATGAAGGAATGAAAAAAGTTGTTGGTATGGAAACATATGTCATTTTACAAATAGAGCTCAAAAATAGAAATGGAAAATCTCTGCTGTGATACTAGCTATGTAAAAACATTTTAAGAGACTATACAAATATATCAAGATTTCATTTTAAGCTTATAAACCAGGTTCATAATATAGATAACACTATAAATAATCAAATTCACATCATTTAAAATGTGGAACATTTAATTTAGTTTACTTTCCTTGGCTTTGTATTCTAAAAATGTTTTCCCAGAGTAACATGACTTCACGGAATAATGATAGACTGTATGTGAGTTTATTTCATGATTAAGAGGACATCTTTCTTATCTCTTCTGAATGGAAAAGTCAATAATCCTGAAAACAGCAAATATAATTTCCAATAAAAACATTAAATATATTAGAAAATTTCTTTCATCTCTGTGTTTGTACATGACTATAGTCCATTATTCTATATTAATGTTTTTTTATAGAGCCTCAGCACTAATTAAAAATAATTCAGTCCGGTGAGTTTGTCTGAAACAAAATATATGTCCTCAATATATCACAAAAATAATTTAACAGAAGGCGCCAATATCAGTACACACAACT
This sequence comes from Lutra lutra, assembly GCF_902655055.1. Classification (NCBI taxonomy): domain Eukaryota; kingdom Metazoa; phylum Chordata; class Mammalia; order Carnivora; family Mustelidae; genus Lutra; species Lutra lutra. The sequence continues at coordinate 190,862,249 of NC_062279.1, forward strand.
TGCAGCAGCAGTGCCAGAGTTTGAAGTTTGACTCTTTAAAGAAATTATCTGCACCCTCACTGAAAGAATTAAGTGCTGCTCTCCTTCTCTTGTCCTTCTCCACTTTGGGGCACTTCAGTATTTATCAACTAAGAGTAAGTATGCCATTTAGACTTAGAGATATAAACTTGTCTATAGGTCATAGACATATAGATAATGATATATTTGGAATATGTCAAGTCCTAAATGAAATAATCAATTCCCTTAACAATTCCAACATGATAATCCTTTACCATACCTGAGAAAGAATCTATCCCTAAAGCACATTTATTCTACTAGAGGAGGAAAAACAGGCTTGAAATAGGAATAAGATAGCTCCTAAATGTCATAGGAACCACTTGACATGATGCTTTGCTGCTGAAATGAATTAAATAACTTCTTCCTTGCTCCATTTGTTCTAATTTCTCTCTGAAGAGAGTAAGCCTATTCCATGAGCACTCTTTGGTAATGAAAACATGAATCTAGTGGGGAAATTGCCAAGTATTTTTTTTTATTTTTGTAGTGAGAGAGTAGAAAAGTTGGTTGAACAATTCCACCAAGGCATAACTTGGAAGTATTCATTTCCCAAAAGAATATCCGTTTGCAGGACACCTGGCTCCGTCAGTTAAGTATATGCTTTAGGCTGTCGTCATAATCCCAGTGTCCTGGGATGGAGGTTCACATCAAGTTCCCTGCTCAGAGGCAAGCCTGTTTCTCAATTGCCCCTCCCCCCCCCACTTGTTCTTGCTCTCTCTCCAATAAACAAATCTTAAATTTGTGTATTTATATATATACACACACATATATATACACATCTGTTTGGTGCTAAGAAAGGGAAATAAGCAGAAAACTCTAAATTCTACTTTTATTCCATCTTTAGATAGATGTAAATTTTTATATTTAGTATGTGTACATTTATATTTCATAGTTAAAATCTATTTGTGTATTTTAATATATTCTTGCGAAATATTCTTGGGCAGTGTATTTAGTAAGGGTTGAATACTAGTCCTAATTTTAGCCATGTGGATAAGAATATATCTCAAAAGATTGTTGTAAAAATAAAAAGGAATAATACTGGGAGAAAATCATATTAGAGTTGGAATAATCATCCATTTTGGTGAGAATTTTTTTCACACTCTTCAGTTTCTGTATAGGAATTTCAAATCTGCCATCTTTGCTTTCATGCATTAGAAACCAATCAATAACAGGTAGCACTGTGTTACTGATCATCACCACATAACTTCAAAATTTCCACAAATCACATTAATCATCAATAGCTAGTTAAGAAAAGCAATATTTATAGAATATTTTAGAAAATCTTGCTATTAATTTTTCCTTTAATATTGACATTCTTAAGCTTTTCTGTCCATAATAATTACAACATGAGACAAGTCTAAATATATACATTTCCAGGCACATATCTAAGAGATTTTGATTTGGTAGGTTTGAGATTGGATTTGGGAATCATCCTTTTCATCAAATGTCCTCACTGATAGTGAGGTAGGCCTTTTACATATTGTCTTTAACAGACACTATTTTGGCTTATCACTTCTTATCAAGTAATTAGTTACTATTTTTATTGGTTATTTTTACATTTTTTAAGAATAAGTTACATATGACTTTCAAGTGTACAGCAAAATGATTCAGTTAACATCCACCAGATAGAGTTCAATATTTTTTTCTTATAATGGGAACTTTTAAGGTCTACTCTTGTAGCAACTTTCAAATATACAATGCGGTATTATTAACTATAGTCAACATGCTATATACATTACATTCCTATGACAATTTATTTTATAACTAGAAGCTTGTAACTTTGACTACTTTCACCCATTTTGATCACCCCTTGCCTCTGGCAACACCACCAATCTGTTCTCTGTATCTATGAGTTTATGGTTTATTTATTTATTTTTTGAATCCACATATAAATAAGATCATACAGTATTTGTCTTTCATTGTCTGACTCATGTCTAATAGGATAATGCCCTCAAGGCCCATCCATATTATCAAAAAAAAAGGCAAGATTTTCTTACTTTTATGCCTGACTAATATGTTATTTCATATATGTATGTATAATGGAATATTATTCACAATGTTTTATAAATTAATTTGTTTATTTCCATTTTCATTTATCTCAATGTATTTTTTTTTTTATTTCTCTCTGTTTCTTTTTTGACCAATTGGTTGTTTAGGAGTATGTTGTTAAGTAATTGGCTATTGGAACATATAAGAAGAACTTATCAGTATTATTCAAAAATAACTTTAATGTGGGACGCCTGGGTGGCTCAGTTGGTTAAGCAGCTGCCTTCTGCTCGGGTCATGATCCCGGCGTCCTGGGATCGAGTCCCACGTCGGGCTCCTTGCTTGGCGGGGAGCCTGCTTCTCCCTCTGCCTCTGCCTGCCATTCTGTCTGCCTGTGCTCGCTCGCTCTCCTCTCTCTCTGACAGATAAATAAAATCTTAAAAAAAAAAAATAACTTTAATGTGTATGTGACTCTAGCTTTAAGAGAAATCAGAGTCAAGAAAGTCAGGAAGGGAAGATTGACCTGTGAAGTTTTTAAAAAGCAACACAGTTGATTTTAGTATACACACTCTTCCCATTTTAAGAACTTCTGTTCTAAATAATTTATATTTTTCTGAATATAGAACTATCCATGCAGTTGATTGAAGTTCTTATGGAAGTAATCCCCTGTGGCTTCAACAGCTACTACAATAGCATCCTATTGTTTCTTTTCACTTCCAGTTTGGGTGTGGGTCTTCTGTTCCTTCTACTAAATCCAGAGCAATACTTTTTTTTTTTAACATTTTATTTATTTTTAATTTAGCAAGTGACAGAGGGGAGAGTGTGCATGTGTGGGTCAGGAGCCACAGCAGACGAAGGAGAGAGAGAATCCCAACAGGCTCCCTGCCAAAAATGGATCCTGATTTGGGGCTCGATCCCTGAGCTAAAATCAAGGGTCAGATGCTTAATCAGCTGAGCCACCCAGACACCCCCAGAGCAATAATTTCAAAATGCATATTTGGTAATGCCTTTGCCCCTGCATAAAAGCAGATTTTCTTTTCATTACATTTAGGATAATAACCAAATTCATTACCATGGTTAGTTAATGAAATAGCATGGGCATTCATGCCTGGGCTGCCTACCACATACCTCAGTTTCCTTGTCCTTTGCATTCTCTGGCACTCTCTTTCCACTCTTTAACTTCCTCATCTGCCTCAGGCCTTTATACATATAGTACCCTTTACCTGCCCTCCTCCCCATCGCACACACACTCTTCTCTCTGTCCGCTTAACATTTCCTTCTGATCTGAACTCAAGCTCACCTCTTCATGAAATCTTTATCTAATCTTCCTAAACAGGTCAATTCTTCTGACTCTGTGATCTCATATACCTTGTATCTTTTAGTTATAGCACTTACCACATATTAATTTCAATATATTATTATATATGTGTTGTTTCTTTAGTGTTTATCTCATCCAGATGGTGATAACATCCCTGAGCGCCAGGTACTAATATAGATAGATAGATAGATAGATAGATAGATAGATAGATAGATAGATATAGATATAGATGATATAGATATAGATATATAAAATTTTTTTTGGTCCAATGTGTTGTCCTGTTGCTACCTCATTAGCACATAGTAGATTCTCAGTAGATACTATTGAGTGGATGGGGAAAAAAACAGCATTTTCACAATTAGTGGTTTGTCAATTATGTTAATATTTTTATGAGTTGTCATTAAGTTTACAGCTACTCTAGTTTATTGTAATTAAAGTTTCTACTCTCTAGAACTACAATGCCTATAAATGCCATTTTCAAAGTCTGTTTAGGTATAGAGATAGTGATCCAGGGTATTTTGGAGCTTCTTAGAATTGCCTGTAAATCCGTTCAGTGTTAATTTTTAAATATTTCATTTCTTTCTTTAAGCAAATAAGATATTCCCTACATGTATTACCAAATAAAGTTTTATTTAATATAAGAATGATAATGGTGGTATTTGGCTTTTATTACCAAATTTGGTTTATATAATTATAAATTGACAATAAATCTCAACAAGGTTACCACTTACCTTCCAAGTTCTCATTTGTCTGCCAAAATCCATCTTAATTCTAATTTTTCTTGATTTTTTCTGAAGTTATTCGCATAACTGTTGTTTAAGTGCTATTTTCCTTTGATTTTCATGAAATGCCTTCTGGCTACCACACTTTATCCATCTTTCCTATATCTACCCTTGACACATTAGGATTTCCTTGGGATTGACTTTTTAGCATTCATTTTAACTTTATATTTAACCTATGCAATTTCATCCATGACTATGATTTGTAACATCAGAAGTGCTCTGTTTATCTCTAGGTATTATATTTCTCCTGAGTGCTAAATCAATATATTTAATTTAATTAATTAAAAACTGTTTTGAGGATGTCCTATTTTCCAGACATTATTGAGGTATGGACATACAGTGCCTATACCTCATTCTTAAATGCCTAGATACCATTGATATTTGAAACTTAATGTGTCCCCCACTGAATTTATCAGATTACCTTCTCTGAATTACTACCAAGCCCCAGAACATCTGATTGCTCCTTTTCTTTTTTCCCAGTTTTGGTAAGATATAATTGATACATAGCATTGTATAAATTTAAGATGTATAATATAGTGTTTTGACTTATGTATACCATGAAATGATTATCATATGTTTAATTAACATCCTTCATTTCATATAGATGAAAAAAGAAAAAAAAAGTTGGTTTTTTGTGTGTGTGTGATGAGAATTCTTAGGATTTACTCTCTTAACTTTCAAACATGCCATACAGTAGTGACAGCAATAGTCATCATGTTGTACATTGTATACCTAGTACTTATATCAAAACTGTAAATTTGTACCTTTTGTCCACGTTCATCCAATTCTCCTTCACCTAACCCTTCCATCTTTCTCTCTCTCTTTTTTTTAAAGATTTTATTTATTTATTTATTTATTTATTTATTTGAGAGAGAGACAGAGAGAGAGAGAGAGAGGGAATACAAGCAGGGTGAGAGGGAGAAGCAGATTTTCTTCCAAGCAGGGAGCCTGAGGTGGGCCTTGATCCCAGGACCCTTGGATCATGACCAGAGCTGAAGGCAGCCACTTAATGACTGAGCCACCCAAGTGCCCAACCCTCCCATCTCTAATAAACACAAATCTGATCTGTTTTACTATGAGATGATTCTTGTTTATCTTTTTTTTTTTTAGATTCCACATACAAGTAAGATCATGTAGTATTTGTCTTTCTCTGCCTTATTTAACTAAGCATAATGCCTTAAAGATTCATTCATGTTGTTGGAAATGGCAATATTTCCTTCTTTTCTGTGGCTGAATAATACCGTGTGTGTGTGTGTGTGTGTGTACGTACAGTTTCTTTATCCAATCATCTGTCGATGAACACTTAGGTTGTTTCCATGTCTTGTCTGTTGTAAGTAATGCTGCTGTGACCATGATGACTTGCAGATCTCTCTTTGACATAGTGTTTTTGTTTCCTTCAGATGTATTTCAGAACTAGAATTGCTGGTAGTTCTATTTTTAATTTTAACCTCCATATGATTTTCCATAGTGACTGTTCCCATTTACTTACCCACCAACAGTACACATGGGTTACCTTTTCTCCACAGCCTCACCAGCTTTTACATCATCTTTTTTATGATAACCATTACAATAAGCATGAGATGACATCTCATTTTGGATTTTATTTGCATTTCCCTGATGATTAGTGATATTGGGCACATTTTCATGTCCCTGTTAACTATTTGCATATTGTTTTTGGAAAGATGTCTATTCAGGTCCTTTGCTCATTTTTTCATTAGATTATTTTTCCTGTTGAGTTGTAGAAGTTCTTTATGTATTTGGGATATCAATTTCTTATCAGATATGATTTACAAATTTGTTTTTTCTCCATTCTGTAAGGTTTTTCTTTTTTTCCATTTTACTGATTTTTGTTTGTTTGATTTTTGCTGTGCAGTAGCTTTCTTGTTTGGTTATCTGTAATGTCTTTTGCCAATATCTTCTCCCATTCCGTGGATTGCTTCTTAGGTTTGTTGAATGTTTCCTTTGCTGTGCTGAAGCTTTTTATCCTGATAAAGTCCCAAAAGTTCATTTTTGCTTTTGTTTCACTTGCCTTTAGAAACATGTCTTCAAAGAAGTTGCTGTGGCCGATGTTGAAGAAGTAATACCCTATGTTCTCCTCTATGATTTTAATGGATTCCTGTCTTAAATTGAGGTCTTTCATCTATTTTGAGTTTATCTTTGTGTATGGTGTAAGAGAATGGTCCAGTTTCATTCTTCTGTATGTAGCTATCCAATTTTACCAGCACCACTCACTGAAGAGACTGTCCTTTATCCATTGGATATTTTATCCTGATTTGTCAAGGATTCATTGACCCCAGAGTTGAGGGTCCATTTCTGGAGTCCGTCTATTTTGTTCCATTGATCTATGTGTCTGTTTTTGTGCCAATACCATGCTGTCTTGATGATCACTGCTTTGTAACATAGCTTGAAGTCAGGCAACATGATGTCCCCAGCTTTTTTTTTTTTTTTCTTTTTCAACATTCTCTTGGCAATTCAGGGTTTTCTCATTCTGTACAAATTTTAGGATTGTTTATTCCAGCTCCTTAAAAAAATGCCAATGGTATTTTAATAGGGATGGTACTGAAAATGTAGATTGCTCTGGGAAGGACAGACATGTTAACAATGTCTATAAAAATCTTACTACTACTTCTGAAATGTCTCTTTAATTCCATAACTACTGTCACTTGCTTTCTTCAATCCCTATGTGTTAACTGAACTATAACAACTGAGAGACTAAATGCATAAATTGGCAATGACCAGGCTATGTATAAAAACAGAACTCTGTCCCACAACCTGAAACAACCACCCTAGGAAACCAACCCTCTTATGTACAATAAATAGTCCAGAAAGCCAGGCTGCCATAGATTAGATTTTTAGGAAGTCAGAACAAAATCTCTAGTAACAATACAGGGGCTAAACAATAGTTGCTGTAACAATTGGCCCAAATAAGCAAGACTTGGTTAATTTTAATTTTAATTTTAATTTTTATAATAAGGCCAACCAGAGAGAGATGAGTATGTACCAAAAAGCAATCACACGGGATTCCTTGCTTCCAGTTAGAATACCTTCTACTTTCCCATGCCAATAGCCTTCAGTAAGGGCATAGCTGTGGCTTCCCTTTTTCTTACTACCCACCCATCTGCCTATCTTTGAGGCTCTGCCAAAATCCAAGTGACAGTGACTGATTCCCTGGTTGTGGACAAGCTCTGAATAAATAGCCATTGCTTGTTCTCATTTGGTTGCTCTTCACTTATTTCTAGACAACAAAATCCTAACTAGTCTCTCCATAGTCTGGATACTTCCAAACAATCTTGTGCAAGTAGAGTGATATTCCAGAACTTGGAACCTGTATTGTTGTTAATCTGAATATTTTTTAGTGGCTCCTCATTACCTTGGGAATCAAAGTAAAATTCTTAAGCTGAGCTCACAAGACCCCTGTCTCAACTCTTACCATTCTCTCAAGTAAACATCTTGCTGATCTCATGATATGCCAAGCACTGTCATTCCTCCAGTTGTTTTTAACAATCTGGTGTAATTTCTTTTAATGAGTTTTCTACCTTTATCCACCTGTTTAATTCCACTTTAATCCTTCTTGACTGGGTTAACTATCTTATTCTTAAAGAATCTTGTGCTACTGCCAAGCCTTATTATATTTTTTTCTCTTCTATATTCTGACAGTACCTTACCACTTACATTTATCTCCACACTTCCCTATTTTACCTTCCATTTTCTCTCATTCTCGTTGCCTTGGGATTGTACGTCCTCAATCAAATACTAGTAATAATCCTTGCCTCAGGTTTTGTTTCCTAGGGATCAAGGTCTAAAATAAGGTGAATATAACATCAGCCTGCAAGAAGAGCTGGTAATTTAAATGAATCAAAAGTGTAACAGTAACAGTAACAGTGTAACCAATGGTAACAGAAATCTTGTCTTTGTCAACATGGAGATTTTAGCTGCTTTATATTGTTACATATAAATCCAATAGGATGCTAAAGTTAAAATCCTAAGGATTTGTGCATGTACTCATTATCCTATGGATAGCCTATGCTAAGAGAGTTTAAAAAAATCTCAATACATGCCTGCTAAGAAAGTAAAGCTAGAGATGTGTTTATGTTAACCAACCGATTTAGAAGGCTATTTTATTCCAAGTATATTTGGATTGTGTTCAAAGGATAGAAAAACCAGTGATCTCTGATCTGGTAACCCATGTTAGTGGCTAGACCAAGTCTGAGAATATAAGCCATGTGCCCATCTCACTTTCCATTTGCCCTTTCCTGCGTTAGTCCTTGAGAACCTCCGACTTAAAGGCTTTGAGGAAAAGCATGAACAAAAGGTATAATCAAATACAGAGAACAGACATTTGCTGCAATTGATGCCTGACAAAGTCATAAACCGTACGTGAACATTGGAGACATATGCTTGCCACAGTAGGAGTAAATAGGCCTGCTACTGCAGAGCCCATGAAAACAAGGATCCCGTGGAGTCTTTTGAAAATTCTATACAGAAAAGGAGGTGTTTGTTGTGTCCAAATACATGCACTGCTTGATTTTTTATTTTTTAAGTAGAAAACCATCATCTCAACCAGAGTAGACTGTTTATCAATGTTTATCATTGTGCATACTCCAAAGGCACCTTAATCTACTTGAAAATAACATTAAATTTGGTGTCATAATATGCTTCAAAAGAGTAACTCTGTACATGGAGAAATTTGCAGTTCAGAAGTCCTAGTTTATGTGACAGGTAGAAAGAATTTAACTGAAGGGTTGGTATGGGGCTGTGCCTGGCTGACAAGAGTCCTCCCTGTTATCAGTATGAAGTATAACAAGAGGAAAGAAGAAACAAGTTTCATTGCTAGATGCTAATAAAACTTCAAAGTAAACTTGTAGCTTTTTAAAGCACTGATCCATGGGATTCTAAGCCATTTTTCAAAATGAAAAAAATATCCGAGAGACTCTTCTATACAAAATTTAGAATGATATTCTAACATAATATTTCTATTTATAGTACTAGTGTGTTTTTAAAATATATTTGAAAGAACCAATGAGACATTTTTTTATTACTTATGTATTTTTACAATTCCTGATAATATGATATCTAAAGCCCTTATGGGTAGATGAATGAAAGTAAGCAGCTGTATAACAGGTATTAAAATAACCAATGAATAGCCATATGCTCATTTTGAAAAAAACAACAACATTTACTTAGTCTGTTATAGGTCACAGAAATTGATAGCAAGTTCATAGTTAGTTACTTCTCTAACACAGATTCTCAAGAAGACCTTAATGGGAGGATTTTTAGAATTTGCTCCTGTAAGTCATTTTGTAAGAAATAGGTATAGGTACTCTAGCTAAACAAAAAAATCTCCAGAAATTAACTGAAAGTCTATGGTTTAAAAAAAATAATAACAAAATTATTTACATTTAAGAAAGAAAAACAAAGGCTCTCTAGGTGTCTGTAACTATCCTTATCCTCTAATTAAAAATGATTTTATAAAATTAAAAATGTTAATTATAAAAATACTGTTTTCTTCTAGGTAAAGTCATGTTTAGAGCCAATCAACATGCCAAATTCTTAATTTACGTAGTCACATTAAATTCTTACAACAATTCTATGACAAAGATACATTCTGTTTTACAGATAGGAAAAATGAGATTAATATCCTTGTTATGACAGCTACTAATTAGCAAATGCAAAATCAAAAGGTGCTTGATTCCAAAACTTGTTTGTTTTTTTTTTAAAGAATTTATTTATTTATTTGACAGAGAGAGATCACAAGTAGGCAGAGAGGCAGGCAGAAGCAGGGGAGGGGGAGCAGGCTCCCCACCGAGCAGAGAGCCCAATATGGGACTCAATCCCAGGACCCTGAGATCAGGACCTGAGCTGAAGGCAGAGGCTTAACCTACTGAGCCACCCAGGTGCCCCAGAAACTTGTTTTTTGTTTCACCATTATAAAAGTCACTTTCCCATCACAGGATTTATTTACTTTACCTGTTCAAGATGCCAGCAAGGTAGGTAATAAGGATGGGAAAAAGTACCCTCTCAGGCTAGCAGAGCTCTAATAAATGAAATCTTTCAAACCTAGAAATCAGACAAGATTTTTTGATTGACACATCAAGTCACTCAGTTTTAAAAAAGAATTATTGGTAATATATTGTGTTTCTACATCAATTCAACAACATAAAATTTTTCAGCATAACAAGTATGCTTTATTAAATGCATGATATTAAAAATTAGAAAAAAATGCATCCATTACTAACTTTATTTTTTTAATAAAACTGAAAATAGAAAAGGGGAGTGGTTGGCAGATCAACTGTTTAGTCATTTATTAAGTTATCACAGAATTTTTTCATAGGACAATTATATGCAAAACACTGAATTGAGTTTTCTGCTCTCTATAAAGAAAACTTACACAGTTGACCCTCCAAAATCATATTATTTCTACATGGCACTTTATTCCAAGTAAAGATACATGGTAAAGAATAATTTGTAACTTGTTTAAAGCAGACTATGATTGAGGACCAGGACAGGAATGATTTAATGAGAAAATCGCAGAAATGATCAATGGACAGAGAGGAGCATCAGGACGAACTGTGGCCCAGTGAATGACAAGAATAAAATATTTAGCCTGAAAGGTGACAATACTTAAAAAAATACAAAGATATTGGCTAAAAGTGGGTAGAGAAATATTTGGCTTAAAATTTCTTCTATTTAGCAGAAAAATATATTATTATATCCTAATTTTGAAGGCAAAAATTATATATTGCTAGAATTTTACATTCAATTATGCTGTCATTTATACAATGAGAACTAAAAATCTCAGAACCAAAAATCTTGCACAGACAGAATCATTTACAAGTATGAGAAACTATCTTGAAAATAGGAGCTTACTAAACTTTTAGAAAATTTACACTGAAGAGATATAATAAAAAGCTTATCTTTATCACTTCAATAATATTTAATTTCACTGTAATCATGGTAAACCCTATAGTAGGAGACAGTATATAAAGATTCGATTTTTTCTGTAAAAAAGCTCAGAGAAAATAACACAGTAGCAAGTAATACTTTTAATTGGAGGATTCAATAAGAATAGTTACAGAAAACTAGAACACCCTTCTCTTTGGTTTAAAAAAAGATGCCATATTTTTAAACATTTTTGGAAGAGATTTCTTAGAAAACAAGTAGTTTTATTTCTCTACTTGGTAGCAGCCCTGTAGGGTAGACTTAAGATGTGTTGTAGGAAGTAATCTAAGTACTTTCAGGAATGTTCCCTCTCCCCCCAAAAAGGCTGAATAACTTTGTAAATTCCATAGAAATGTAATTGTATTTCTCTGTTTTACTAAATAAACTATTTGCCTCCTCCTTCCTTCGCCATCCTCCCCCATACTTAGGGGCGTTTCCAGTGATTTGGCAATTTGTTCATAATAGAGAGAATAATATATAATCAAAACTTGATTTCATGCCTGATTTGATTACAGGGTACTGATTAAACTAATGCTAGTGAATTCTCTTTAATTCAGTGATTAGGAGAGGGGTGTTTTCCTATACATCTTTGAGAGACAAATCACCATAAGACAGTCTCCTTGTCCTTACTGATGGGGAGATCTGAATCAGGCATTATCTAATTTTTTTTTCATTCTTTTAAATATAAATTTATTCACAGGCTTTTAGGTTTTCCTCAGAAACTGGGACTTCAGGTCCCTGAGCAAATGGAAGCAAAGTGATCTCCTTGTCTCTTGAGTTTAATGACATTTATTGCTTCAGAGTCTTGACAAGTCCCATTATTACATTTCACTTTTTGAAAAGTGGCAGTGTGCAAAGCCTAATACCTGACATAGCATTATATATCTTGTCCAGTAGGTTTACAAGTTAATTCATTAAACCAAATCATTTTCATTAGAACACTGGCTTCATGTGTTACTACCAGCACTAAAATAAATCATTTTATTCTGTCCATTATGGTAAGTGATACATCTGAAACATTTATTAAGTTAAAGTGTTCTCTCAAATTCTCATGTTCAATTACTCTTGTCACCACTCACTGTGCTGATACTTCTCTCAGGAGTCATTACCTATAAGGATAAATTCCAACTCTTGTTTCCTGATATTTATGTTCCTTTGCAGTTTGGTCACAGCCTACTGTTCCAGCCTCATCGCCTACGATTCTGTACCCAAATCATTCACAGCAACCAGGCTGCCCTGTTCGCCATCTGCAGGTCTGCAGTGGACCCTGAAGTCTGCATAACACTTCTGCCCCCAACCAGAGGCTCCACCTCCTCTTTGTTTAGGCAAACTGTACCCTTCTTTTGGGATCAAATCCAACCCCGCCTCTTTCTACTTCTTATCTGTACCTCTCTTTTGCACATCAAAATACGTTCTGATGAAAGGCGCTTTGCTGCTCTCCTTACTGTGCTGTTCACAGGTATCATATGCTCACATCTCAGGTGACTGACTACTCCTTGAGCTTACAGTTTAGTTTTTAGATTGTATAAGGATATAAACTGCTCTGTTACAGTTTTCCCTAATCACCTAGCACCAAACACATAGAAAACAGTGTTCACATGAAAAAATGTCTCAGGACTTGCATATGATATTTTGCCTGGAGTCAGAGGAGGGGTACTCTGTCTTTACCAAAGGAACTCTAGTAAATTAGCTCTAAGTTCCTGCTTTGTATATTGGTGGTCACTCTTCTCATTTCTTTGAATCTACTGAGGAAATGACATGCCTTAGACCATAGATGCTCCCGGTTACATTTTCTCTAATTAGTGAGTAATATTTCCAGGAGAAATGTTATTTATTGAATCTCCAGCATATATGGGGAATTCTATAAATCCACAATCTCTAATTCAACTTTAGCTCTGTGTTGTGCTGTATATTCCTTGAGTCTTTTGAACTTCACTTTTTCGGTTCACTAAATAGTACTATTATACTATCACCAGTACACCTTCAGGCACTACAGTACAAAAGTGTTAAATTAGAAAATATTAACAGAAAGCCGCGGTAAACAGCAGAGACTCCACATTTTACTGAATTTAAGATAGCTGAATCCAGCACTCATTTCCTTTTAATATAGTTTTTTTTTAAGATTTTTTTTTTTTTAATTTGACAGACAGATCATAAGTAGGCAGAGAGGCAGGCAGAGAGACAGGAGGAGGAGGCAGGCTCCCTGCCGAGCAGAGAGCCCGATGCGGGACTCGATCCCAGGACCCTGAGATCATGACCTGAGCCGAAGGCAGAGGCTTTAACCCACTGAGCCACCCAGGTGCCCCAGCAGCACTCATTTCCTAAGTGTTGGTGGTGTGGTGAAAGAAAATTTTGACCAAAAATATGTACAACAGTTTTGTTGACTAGCTCTCATTGGCTGAGAACCTAAGACAGGAATAAAATGTATATTAATAGCTTAAACTAACAGATTGGTACACATATATGTATGAATATATTTACACATACATATATGTTAAATGTTTCAGAGAAAAATAACATTATAATAAAATAGTTCCCCCAGGATGCTGAAAAACTAAGTTATGCTTAGATTAAAAATTAAAACCAAAAAAAAAATTAAAACCACTAAATATAAGAGTAAATATGTTTGGATAATTAGTTCAGTTATATAAAATGGATGATTCACAACTTCAGTGATTTTCATGAATTTTCAATATAATCATAATAATACTTATTAATTCATTTTACTATTTTAGTATCCAAGGATCCAAAAACTCAATCCTGGACATTAGATGCTAACAATATTGAAGAAAAGAGATGTGGATTTAGTAACTATAAAATAATGCTGGCTCCTAATTTTTTAATGTGTGAATTTTGCTAAGCTACAAGCCCTATTTAATCTATCAAACACTAATGTAGGTGTTGCTGTAAAGGTGTTTAATCACAAATGTGATTAAAATCTACAATTAGTTGACTTTGAGTAAAAAAGATTTTCCCAGATAAACTGAATGGGCCTGATTTAATCATTTGAAATGAATGCCTCAAGAGCAGAGCTAAAGCTTCCCTGATAAAGAAGAAATTGCATCTATGGACTGTAGTTCTAGCCTGCCTCTCATGACCCTGCCTGGTGTATTTGGGACTTTCCTAACCAGCTCCCACATTCCTTCAAGCTAATTCCCTGCAATAGACCTGTTTATTTATGACTCCTCTGGTCTGTGTCTATAGCTGAAGCTTGACTGACTGAATTATGCACACTCAGTTTGTGTGCATAAATATGTACCTGTGTAGGGTTATACATATTCATGTATTCAGGTGTATTAATAGAATGGGCATATAATCTATTCTCCCTCTGATAGGTGGACATTTTTTTTTTTTTTTTTTTTTTTTTTTTTTTGTAATCCTGAGGACAAAAGAGTGGCCAGCGAGGTGAAGGGGCTGGACAGAGTGTCAGAAGCATACGAAACATCCTGTGTAATGGCCTGGAGATCAGTATGAGAAGGCTTCTGCCTAGGAACACGAGATGGCATGGAGTCAAGTGTGCAAGTTGCAGAGGAGCAAGAGACTATGGTACTGCTCAGATCCCACTGAATTAACCCTTCCTGAAAAATTTGTATTTTAACTCAGGTTAATGTGAGTAAATCCTGAATTTGCCCTTTTAGGGTCTGTGACCTTGGTCAAGTCCCTTGGCTTTGGTAGTATCCAGAACTTTATTGGTTTTGCCCTCAGTATTAACTTTCCCTCCAATACTTTTTAAAAATACGCAAGGAAGTGGCCTGTTTTTCTAAAGGCCTGCATATAGTTGGTACACCCAGAAAAGCTGGTGGGTTGGTGAATGTCCAGGGCTCTATAGTGAAGGAGAACAGCATCTCTGGCTTATTATTCAACCATGATCACAAAAGCAGGCTTAGACCTGTGCCCGACATCATGTACCACGTCATACGGGCAGCTGAGAACACTGCAAAGTCAATAATCAGTATGGAAAATTCCCCCTTCCAAGTTCTTGAAAAGCCTATTATTCCCTGGCGCTCAGGTGAAATGGGAGAATTTTGTTTGTATTCTAGGCAAGAGAAATATGTTGCTTTTCTGGAGGAAGAGTAACAGCTTACGACTAGAGGGATATTTCTTTAGAGGTTTTTTTTTTGAGATATAATTGACATATAATATTAGTTTCGAGTATACAGATAATTATTTGATATTTATATATACTGTAAAATGAACACCACAGTAAGTCTAGTTGATATCTATCACCACACTGTTTTTTTCTTCCTGTGATAAGAACTTTCAAGTTTTAGCTTCTAAGACCCACTCTCTTAATTTCGAAATATTTGACACAGTATTATTAACTATAATCACCAAAGTGTACATCACATCCCTTTGATTTATTTATTTTATAATTGGAAATTTGTACCTTTGGTCCTCTTCACCCAATTGCCCACCACCTACTTCCCACCCTCCCCCACCCCCTACCCCACCACCCTCCCGCATATGGCAGCTATCATTTTGTTCTTTCTCTCTGAGCTGGGTTTTGTTTCGTTTCATCTTACTTTTCAAATTCTACATATAAGTGACACAAAAAGTATTTGTCTTTATCTATCAGACTAATTTCAGTTTGCATAATGCCCTTGAGGTCCATCCATGTTGTCACAAATGGCAAAATTTCCTTATTTTTATAGCTGAGTAATATTCTATTTTCTTTATCTATTAATCTGTTGTTGGACACTTAGGATATTTCCATATCTTGGCTACTATAAATGATGTTTCAATGAACATGGAGCTGAAGATAAATTTTCAAGTCAGTGTTTTTATTTTCTCCCAATAAATATCTAGAAGTGGAATTTCTGGATCATATGGTAGTTCTATTTCTCATAATTCTCTGATGTTCTACATAATTATTATCATACTAATAAAACTACTGAAAATGGAAGCTTAGTCTCAGTTTGAATTCTCAAAATAGCACTTTTGGTTATAAGGTCTTAACCGTTCTTTTTATCTCAATAGTCATTTTTCTTTCTGGTTTTATAAATGTACTACCCAGTTGCTGCTCATAGTTGTTGCTCTGTATCGTGTCTTAAACTATAATCGTCCATATGGAAGGGTGCCCACATTCAATTATGATATCTTTCCATAGATCTGTTTTGCTATTGATCTGCTCTCTCAGCATATTCAGCAGGTTATGGGGTGTGGTATATATGTATGTGTGTAGTATTTAATTTTAATTTCACTGTAGTTAACATACAGTGCAATATTCATTTCAGGTGTATAATATAGTGATTCTACAATTCTATGTATTACTAAATGCTCATCATGACAAATATACTCTTCATCTCCTTCACCTATTTCACTCATCATTCTATCCACCTCCCCTCTGGTAAACATCAGTTTGTTCTCTGGGTTAAGAGTCTGTTTAAGGGGGAGGGCACTGATGTGGCTCAGTTGGTTGGGCAGGCAACTCTTAGTTTTGGCTGAGGTCCTGATCTCAGATTGTGGGATTGAGCCCTGTATCAGGCTCCACAATCAGCATGGAGTCCACTTGAGATTCTCTTTCTCCCTCTCCTTCTGCCCCCTCCCTCATTTGCATGCTCTCTCTCTTTCTCTCTCTCTCTCAAATAAATAAATAAATCTTTTTTTTAAAAAAGAGTCTGTTTTTGGTTTCTCTTTTTTCCTTTCTTCATTTGTTTTGTTTCTTAAATTCCACATATGAGTAAAATCATAAAGCAATTGTCTCTGAATGACTTATTTCACTTAGCATAATATTCTCTAGCTCTACCCATGTTGTTACAAATAACAAGAGTTCTTCCTTTTTTATGGCTGAGTAATATTTCATTGAATATATACATCTTTACTCATCTATTGATGGACTCTTGAGTTGCTTCCATAATTTTGCAATTGTAAATAATGCTGCAATAAGCATAGGGATTCATATATCTTTTTAAATTAGTATTTTCATATTTTTTGGTAGATACACAGTAGTGGAATTACTAGATCATATGGTAGTTCTATTTTTAATTTTTTAAGGACGCTCCATACCGTTTTACACAGTAGCTGCACCAGTTTGTATTCCCACCAATAGTGTAAGTGGGTTCTTTTTTTTTCCACATTCTAACATTTGTTTCTTGTTTTTTTCAATGTTAGACATTCTGACAGGTATGAGATGATATTTCATTGTAGTTTTGATTTGCTATACCCTGATGATGAGTGATAATGAGCATCTTTTCCTGTGTCTGTTGGCTATCTGTATTTTTTTTTTTGGGAGAAATTTCTGTCATGCCTTCTGCCTATTTTTTAATTGGATTCTTTTTTTTAATTTTGATGTTGTATAAGTTCTTTATATATTATGGATACTACCAGTTTTTTTTGGAAATGTCATTTGCAAATATCTTCTCCAGTTTAGTAGGTTGTCTTTTCATTGTGCTGATTGCTTCCTTTGCTGTACAGAGCTTTTTATTTTGATATATTCCCAATAGTTTTTTTTTTAAGATTTTATTTATTTATTTGACAGAGATCACAAGTAGGCAGAGAGGCAGGCAGAGAGAGAGAGAGAGAGAGGAGGAAGCAAGTTCCCTGCTGAGCAGAGAGCCCGATATGGGGCTCAATCCCAGGACTCTGGGATCATGACCTGAGCAGAAGGCAGCAGCTTAACGCACTGAGCCACCCAGGTGCCCCGCCCAATAGTTTATTTTTGCTGTTGTTTCCTGCCCTTAGAAGACTTATCTAGAAAAATGTTGCCATAGAGGATATCAGAGAATTTACTGCCTTTTTTATCTTGTTAGAGTTTTATGGTTTCAGGTCTCATAGTTAGGTCCTTAATCCATGTTAAGTTTATTTTTCCATATGGTGAAAAAAAGTGGTCTGGTTTCATTTGTTTACACATAGCTATACAGTTTTAACAACACCATTTGTTAGAGAAACTATCTTTTCCCACTGCATATTCTTGTTTCGTTTGTCAGAGATTAATTGACCGTATACTTCTGGGTTTGTTTCTGAGGTCTCTATTCTGTTCCATTGATCTATGTATCTATTTTTGTGCCAGTACCATTCTGTTTCAACTACCATAGCTTTGTAGTATATCTGGAAATCTGGGATTGTAATACCTCCAGATATATTCTTATTTTCAAGATCTCTTTGGCCATTCTAGGCTTTTGTAGTTATATACAAATTATAACATTATTTCTTCTAGCTCTGTGAAAAATGATCTTGGTATTTTGATAGGGATTACATTAAATATGTAGGTTGTTTTAGTAGTATGGGACACTTTAACAATATTTTTTCTTCCAATCCATGGGCATGGAATATCATTCCACTTGCCTATGATGTCTTCAGTTTTTTTTTTCATTAATGTTTTACAATTTTCAGACTACATGTCTTTCACCTCCTTGGTTACATTTATTCCTAGGTATTTTATTCTTTTTGGTGCAATTGTAAATGGGATTGTTTTCTTAATTTCTCTTTCTGCTACTTCATTATTAGTGTATAGAAATGCAACCCATTTTTGTGTATTAGCTTCTTACCTTGCAACTTTACTGAATTAATATACAAGGTCTGATAATATTTTGGTGGAGGCTTTAGGATTTTCCATGTATATTATCATGTTATCTTGCAAATAATGAAAGTTTTATTTCTTCTTTAACAATTTGGATGTCTTCTATTTATTTTTCTTGTCTGAATGCTGTGGCTAAGACTTCCCGTACTATATTGAATAAAAGTCGTAAAAGTGAATATCCTTGTCCTATTCCTGATCTTAGGGGAAAAGTTCGGTTTCCCACCACTGATGTTAGCTATGGGTTTTTCATATATGGCCTTTATTATATTGAGATATGTTCTCTTTAAAGATTTTTTTTTTAATTTATTGATTTGACAGAGAGAGATCACAAGTAGACAGAGAGGCAGGCAGAGAGAGAGAGAGGGAAGCAGGCTCCCTGCCGAGCAGAGAGCCCGATGCGGGACTCGATCCCAGTACCCTGAGATCATGACCTGAGCCGAAGGCAGTGGCTTAACCCACTGAGCCACCCAGGCGCCCCAGAGATATGTTCTCTTTAAACCTACTTTGTTGAGAGTTGTTACCAAGTATGGATGTTGTACCTTGTCAAATGTATTTTTCTGCATCTATAGAAATTATCATAATGTTTTTATCCTTTTTTCTGTTGGTGTTATGTATCAGATTGATTGATTTGTGAATATTGAACCACTTTTGCATTCCAGGAATAAATCCCACTTGATTATGGTAAATGATTTTTTAATGTATTGTTGGATCCAGTTTGCTAATATTTTGTTGAGGATTTTTGCATCTGTATTCAGAAGTACAAGAGGCTTGTAGTTCTCTTTTTTTGGTAATGTCTTTACTTGGTTTTGTTACCCAGATAATGCTGCCCTTATAGAATGAATTTGGAAGTTTTCTTTCCTCTTCTGTTTTTGGAGTCGTTCAATAAGAATTGGTATTAACTCTTCTTTAAATGTGTGGTAGAATTCACTCGTGAAACTTCCTCCTGGACTTTTGTTTCTTGGGAGTTTTTTTTTATTATTGATTCAATTACTGATTACTGGTAATTGGTCTGTTCAGATTTTCTATTTCTTTCTGATTCAGTTTTGATAGTTTATATGTTCATAGGAAGGGAAAAAAATGTATATATATATTTTTTTTTTTCCAGTCAAAGGATTCACAAAATAAAAGGATGTGAAGAATAAAGAAAGAGGGGAGCCTAGGTGGCTCAGTGGGTTAAAGCCTCTGCCTTCAGCTCAGGTCATGATCCCAGGGTCCTGGGATTGAGCCCCACATTGGGCTCTCTGCTCAGTGGGGAGCCTGCTTCCTCCTCTCTCTCTTTCTGCCTTGTGATCTCTGTCAAATAAATAATTTAAATCTAAAAAAAAAAAGAATAAAGAAAGATGTGTTGTGGCCTCTTCTCTATATTTGTCTTGGACAGTCTTTCTGCAAGACGTAGGGTCATTTCCTTGGTTATTTACACTGAGGTAGGTGTTGTCTAGTTGTATCCATGGTATGAGGTGAGCTTAGGATCCTCCTACTCCACCATCATCCCCAGACAGCCCATCATATTTTCTTTTTTTGTCTCTATGTTTTTCTAGAAAAACTATCAGTTTTACTATAAACATCTATCCACCCATTGCCATTTCCAGAATTACAAAAACATTTCTCTGTGCTCACTTCAATTTCCCAATTTTAATCATCCATGAATTTGTAGGAGTTAGTTATCCAAAATAACCTGTCAGTATGTTTTAAGTCCTCAAGTTCATTTCACCTTTAGCAATAATTTCACCAAATATAGTCCATATATCTAAGCTATAATTTGCAAATACTTCTATGATTTAAACACAGATACTCATCTTCTGTCCTTGATATTTAATTGCCTATTTAATTCACACTGCAATCATATGACTTAAGAAAGAGATGTAGTTCTACTAAATGGAGTTCTACTAAAAACTCCATGTTTTATGTGTTATACCAAGTTATTACACCCAGATGTCTTAATTTTAAGCCAATAACCATCGATTTTGGACCACCTAGTGATTCAGCATCTCCCATGTTCCTACAACTTTGCCATCACTGTGGTATCTGAATAGTAGAGAGATATCTTTGTTTCTTCTTATTTTTAAACTATTCTGGAAGGAGGTTGTAGGGGAAAACACAGAGAATAAAACTGTTACTGAGTGTAATATGAAATTAAAAATACATATTTTTAAATTTATATTTATATATATTTAATATATATTATATATATATATTTCAGAATTATCAAATTTCTCTAACTATCAATGGAATAGGACTCTTCTATGAGTTATGCTGCAAAGCCTAAGGCAACATTCTTGATAATTTTTCAAGGAATTGGAGTCAAATACAATTAAAGTATGTAAAGCAATATGAAATGTGCATACCAATTTTCAAGAAGACAGTTTGGCCTTAGAAATATTTTGATGGACTTCAAATCACACAATTCAATTTTACATCTGTCAAGCTATGAAAATCAATTCATATTTTAAAAACATCATCTACAAATTTCTTAAGGGAAGGTATGTCCCAAATCAATTTTGTGATTATTACTTACTTCTCTGTAATCTTTGGATCTATTCTTAGTATTATATAACTCGTGTACATGAAAAATTGCAGTAACTTAAAACAATAAACCTTGTTTTAGGCAATAGTGCTTTGAATGTTTTAAGAAATTTTGTTCTGCTATCTAACATAGATTACCATAATTAATGAGGGCTGTGCAATTCATCCATGATATCATAATTTTTTATTGTGTCATTCCTGAGAGAGTAGAATTTACATGCACTTTTTGAATTCCTTTGTATAAAGAAAAAGTTCATCACATTTTCATAACAAACTGTTTAAGAAAATGTATTTTTTATAAAAATTATTTTCCTTTGTTCAATTTTTTCTTTTGTAAGCAGACAAGTATTATTTTTTGTTTGTTTTGTAAGAATATTATGGAAAAACTCTTGAAAGAAATCTTAAGCAGGAATCTGAGGGTTGTTTTTGAAGGCAATAGTTTATAGAGGGAAAATATGTGAGAAGCAAACAAAAACCACAACAAAATCTCTTTAAGCCAAAGGACAAAAGAAAAAGTATATTATAAAAAATGTATTGTACACGAGTCTTTCATTTTCCAAAGTACTTAAAATGAATCTTTGGTGTCATATTTTCCATAGTTTATAAACTATTTCCTCTATGAAATACAACATTTTGGTTTTCCTTTACTCATTGGTCTTTATCTTCCTCACTGGCTCCTCTTTCTTCCTTCAAAAGAATATACTCTGCAAGATAAAAACCATTTTCATCACTTCTTTAAAATTTATACTCCTTAACAAGACCATCTTTAAATTTTCAGATTTTCAAATATTGACTTCTATCTTCATATTTCAGACAAACCTTCAAATTAAATTACCCCTAAAGCTTTTTTATAGCATAACATCAAACTCATCCCTGTCCAAAATGTGCTTTTTCTCTCAATTCCTTTATCTGTCTATCTGTTGGGACAAAATTAAACTAATAATATAATGCCTCACTCTTAGTTGGTACCTAGAAAATGTAGAATGAATCCCATCACATTTTTCCTACTACTTACACTGAAAACTCTCATATTTTTTCGTGCCCTGTTCTCTCTCTTCAAAGACTGAAATTTAACTTATTCCAGTTTTTTCTTGGGAACTTTCTTTTACATTAACTACATGAAAGAATTACTCCAAATGACAACTAAGAAAAATCAATTGTCCTAATATATGTTTTCTCATATACCTAGGGAATATCAACATCAGATTAATCTTCTAAAATATAAATTATAACTTTTTTATTTCTCAATGGTAAAGTAGGGGAAAAGGGATGAATAGTCAGAGCACAGAGTATTTTTAGGGTAGTGAATATACTGTATGATATCATAATGGGAGATATGTGTTATGATACATTTGACCAAACCCACAGAATATAAAATACCAAGAGTGAACCCTAAAGTAAACTATGGGCTTTGGGTGATAATGATTTTTCAATGTAGCTTCTTCATCAGTTGTAACAAATGTACCACTCTGGTGGGGATGTTGGAAGTACAGGAGACTAGGCATGGATGGGGCAGGATATATCTGGTAAATCTCTGTATCGTCCTGTCAATTTTGCTGTGAACCTAAAATTACTGTGAACATTTTAAAAAATTAATAACTTTTAAAGTTATTTTTATTAATTTTTTTCAATGGATAGTCTTCTTGGTTTTCTACATAATAATCTTAATATTATAAGCCCTGAACAATGTGCTTCCTTTTCTGTGTGCATCTGCTTTTCTTCCCATTGCGTCACCACAATTCTAACCAAATAGATTTTCTTTCTTTTTTTTTTTTTTTGGTCTGTCTCTTTTTTTATTATTATTCATTATTTTTATTAACATATAATATATTATTTGCCCAGGGATACAGGTTTGTGAATCATCAGACTTACACACTTCACAGCACTTACCATATCACATACCCTCTCCAATGTCCATAACCCAACCACCCTCTCCAAACCCCCCTTCCCTCAGCAACCCTCAGTTTGTTTTGTAAGATTCTTAACAAACTGATTTTCTGACTGCACTTTGAATTTCTTTTTATTTTTGTAAAGATTTTATTTTATTTTATTTAACAGACAGAGATCGCAAGTAGGCAGAGAGGCAGGCAGAGAGAGAGGAAGGGAAGCAGGCTCCCTGCCGAGCAGAGAGCCCGATGCGGGGCTCGATCCCAGGACCCGGGGATCATGACCTGAGCCGAAGGCAGAGGCTTTAACCCACTGAGCCACCCAGGCGCCCCTGCACTTTGAATTTCTTTTGAAGATTTCATTCCTTTAGGTACATTATGCTTGCTCTTGTTCCAATTCCTAATAATCTCTCTCCTATGTCCTCATGTATCCAAATCTTACTAATGTTTAAAAGCCCAGGGCACCTGGGTGGCTCAGTGGGTTAAGCCGCTGCCTTCGGCTCAGGTCATGATCTCAGGGTCCTGGGATCGAGTCCCGCATCGGGCTCTCTGCTCAGCAGGGAGTCTGCTTCCCTCTCTCTCTCTCTCTGCCTGCCTCTCCGTCTACTTGTGATCTCTCTCTGTCAAATAAATAAATAAAATCTTAAAAAATTTGTATTTATAAAAGCCCAACATACATTTTACTCATTTCAGGAAGGTTTTTCTGAACATACTGCCCTATGGTAGTCTCCCTCACTCCTTGTTAAGGCACTAAAACATGCTGGGCTTTGGTAATAAACAGAACTGGATCTAAATGTTAACTCTGTGTGTTACTGTCTTGTGACCTTGTCACATTTCCTGGTTTTTTTTTATTTTCAGATTCCTTAAGCATTAGAATGGAACAATGTATCTGATTCACATCATTTTGTAAAGACTTAACTCTGTATGTACATGTGTGTACATATGTGTGTTTGCATACATATAGTTTCTTGCATATAGACATAAGTGTTCAATAAATTGTACCTACAATTATTTCTAAAGCACTTCTCATCTTTTCTATCCATTTAATCATCAATTATATATTTAACGGATATAATGTTACATTTATGGATGTTGTCCCAGTTCTCTCCACTTTTCTATGTATGAGTTCAGTATTTTAGTTATTTTCAATACCTCACAACACCAAACAGAGAAGTCACTTAATAAATATCTTTTTACTTAGTGGAATAAAATTTCCTCCTCAACCTCCACCTAGGACCATAAAGTTTTATACATAGTAGCAAATCCTGAGATGTACATCCCTAGATTGTAGACAGAGAAACTCAGAAAAAACACCCTTAAAATTGATCTCAAGAATGTTGAAAGAATAATTTCTGATTAAAATATTGCCCCAATGTAGTATAAAAAGCTCTAGCTTGGCGTTAGTATAAAGCTCCCATTCATTGAATAAGAGCTCACTGCTTTCTATCAAGTGATATAAATTCTCTTGGCATCCACTTTCTCCTCTACAAAATGGAAATAATATAACACCATTATCACATATAACTTTGAAAAATAGTTGAGTAATAATTGTTGATATCAAAGTAATCATGAAGCTACACTGTACATAAAAATATAAATGCTCTTGGTATCCACTTTCTCCTCTACAAAATGGAAATAATATAACACCATTATTACACAGAACTTTGAAACCCAATTGAGTAATAATTGTTGATATCAAAGTTCATGAAGCTATACTGTACATAAAAAATGTCATCAGTATTTGTGCATTGACCTGAAGAAAATAAGATTTATCTTCATTTGCAGCACTTTGTACCTAGATGTTGATGATTATGGTCTAAAATATAAGGGAATATTGCAAGCATGTCCTATGGAAGGACACAGGACTTTAGAACTGAGGAGGAAGGGAGTGGCACAAAGTCCTGGATGTCACAAGATGGTGGGAAAAGTCTATAAGAAGTAGATAAAGAAGGAATAAAAATAGATATGAATGATCACATTGAGATTAAAAAAAAAAAAAGAAAACTAGGACTGGAGAAGATAGGAAGATAACCCATTAAGGTCATTTAGGTTCTAGACAATCAATAAAGCCTTCAGTTTTAAGAATAACTGGAAGGATTTCCAGATGTCCAAAGAATTTCAGGGAAAAGATCTTCCAGATATACAGCTATGCAAATACAGTAACAACTTTTTTAAGGCTAGGAACATAGAAACTTAATATATCAACCCTGATAATAATGTAGCATTTTGTATTTTAGCCATAAAAGCTGAATATATTATTTATTTGGGTTGAGATCTTACATATTAAGCATTACATAAGTATAAAAGAATTCCTTAAAGTAACATTTATAAAATAAAAGGAAATATTAACAAGTTCTAATAATGTAGCTACTGGACCCAAAACATAGTATGAAGATCAAGAGCAGGTCCTTAAATCTGAAACAATCACTGTTCAGCATTTATTTTAAGAAAGCACTAATGAGGGGCGCCTGGGTGGCTCAGTGGGTTAAAGCCTCTGCCTTCAGCTCAGGTCATGATCCCAGGGTCCTGGGATCGAGCCCCGCATCAGGCTCTCTGCTCGGCGGGGAGCCTGCTTCCTGCTCTCTCTCTGCCTGCCTCTGCCTACTTGTGATCTCTGTCAAATAAATAAATAAAATCTTAAAAAAAAAAAAAAAGAAAGCACTAATGAAAATTTGGTGGAAAATAAAGCATGAAACCAAGAACTATTTTAACATGTGTCAGTTTTAATACCCATCAACTAATAGATGTCAAATACTACTAATTTTTTTACCTGGAAGAAAAATAGGAATTTTTTTAAAAAATCTGTGTATTTTTTAATATGTTTATTCACCATTGCTCTATTTTTAGATGTATAGAAAACTATTTTATAATTCTCTGAGAATAATTTCTAAGAGTTCCAGCAGTGCTTTTTGTCTTTTTTCCCCATGACATGGGTCTTGCTTTAAGTAGATTGGATGACTTGACTTTCATTATTCTGACTCCGAATGAAATACTCCAAACAGGTTAGCCAGAGGCTGAACAAAGTAAGAGGTTATTATGATAGGTATATATGCAATGCACACTGTGATTCATCAGAGTTTTCTGGTTGGGTTAACAAATTCCTATGATTGGATAAGAAGTCTGGAAAAGTGTTTCAATAATATACCAAGAAACCAGCTGACCAGCCGCATAAACAACTTATAACAAGGTGGAATGATGCTAAATCAACATTTGACAAGGTTCTGGCAAATACTCGTGTAAGTGATTTTATTTTTTTTTTAAGATTTTATTTATTTATTTGACAGAGAGAAATCACAAGTAAGCAGAGAGGCAGGCAGAGAGAGAGGAGGAAGCAGGCTCCCTGCTGAGCAGAAAGCCCGATGTGAGGCTCAAACCCAGGACCTGGGATCATGACCTGAGCCGAAGGCAGCGGCTTAACTCACTGAGCCACCCAGGCGCCCCCATGTAAGTGATTTTAAATGAGAATTTGAACTGAGGTTGGTTGAGAAGCTAGTTGGGAAAAACTGATATTTTTAGGCATTAAATATCATCTTATATGGAAATCACTTAAAATCAACTAAAAGACATCAAAATGGGAAGGGAGGAGTGTGTTGCAATTTATCCTAGAAATAATAGCAGAAAATGGTAGACATTAAAATATTAGGATGAGGATCACCTGGGGGGCTCAGTCATTAAGTGTCTGCCTTCCGCTCAGGTCATGATCCCAAGGTCCTGGGATTGAGCTGCACATTATGCTCCCTGCTGAGCAGAAAGCCTGCATTCCCCTTGCTTTTGTTCCTATTCTTGCTATCTCTCTCTCTGTCAAGTAAATAAATAAAATCTTTAAAAAAAAATAAAATATTGAGGTCACATTTTTTCAGCAATACCAAAAACTCAAAGAACAGTTTCCATACATTTAATGTAAATGCTAATATTGGTAGAATATTTTATTACCAAAACACATAACTATTTCTACCTTGGCTATGTGTCAAATATCTAAAATTAGTACATAGGAGCACCAGGGTGGCTCAGTTGGTTAAATGTACAGGTCTTGATTTTGGCTCAGGTCAGGATCTCAGGGTTGTGAGATAGAACACAAGTCAGGCTCCAAGCACAGTGAAGAATCTGTGTTCAGTGCAGAGTCTGCTTGGGATTCTTTCTCTCCCTCTTCCTCTGCCCCTCCCTGGCACTCGCTCACTTGCTGTCTCTCTCACTCTCTAATAAATAAATAAAATCTTTTAAAAAATAACATGTAACTCTTTTTTACATAGAGGAAAGCTGAAAATAATATTGCCCAGTGATGATATCCCACAACTGCTATAAACTTCTCATTTTCCTGAACAGTGTATCCAAATTATACTAGCAGTAGTATAAAATAAGTAACTTTTCGCATCAGACCATAATTTAATTATCTTCCATAATATATCAATAATAGTCTTTGTAGAAATTAAGGTAATGATTTGCCTTTGCATTAATAAGGTGCAGAAATATAATGACTAAAGTTTCAGAATAGTGTGTCCACATTTAGCTATTTTAGTTCCAAATAGTTTGTTAGAATTTTCAAATTCACACCTCAAAATCAAAGGACCATTTAAAAATAACTCAATTAACATCCTATAAGCAAAATTATAATTAGATTTATCAATCGGTTAAATTAAAAACACAAAGAAATTACAGATACTTACAGGTAAATGTTAAAAATATAAACTGAATTTCCATTGCCTCCTTACCAAAGACCTCCAATTGTTTGCTAGTCTAGGATACTAGCTCTATACCTCAATTCATTTATATTTCACCATTTGTCTTAACTAATTATCCTTTCAGTTAATGTCATAGGGTTCATTGCAGGATCAAACATATTTCCACAGCAAGAGTCACCATTTCCCATTTTTCATACCATAAATAGATCTGGCTTTTCTAGGTTAACAACTCTGGCTTGCCCTCTGCTTTCACCAGCTCCTTCTTCCCCCTCCTACTTGATTTTCTTCGAACTCATCTGTTAGCACAACTTTATCTCTAGTTCTCTCTTTCTGATGTTACTTCCCTTCCTATTCACATTCCCTTTTCCTACATTCCTTTCATATTTCAAGAATTCTCAACTTCTTTCAGATGTTGTCCTTCTTTACAGCTTGATGGGAGGGCTTTTTGCCCTTTAGGAAACCTCCATTACAACACTTTGAGAAGAAAGATTAGGCATTGCCACCAGGATGACAATTTTTGCTAAGAATCAAACAAATCTTCTATACTGTTTTCTATTTCTTCAGTTCAAGGTAACTCCCAGTAGAGTAAAAGCCACATATCAAATACCAGCCCCAAGAAACTGCAGAAATTGGGTTCAGTGTGTCTAAGGCATGGAAATTGCTGTTTTACATTTCTCTTCTTTAATCTATTCTTACCTTCAGTTTCCCTTATATTCCTTTTGACAAGCCTTAGGAATGCATTGACACAGGATCATGTACTGTTATCTGTGGGAGGATGTGGGAATGGACAAGATGGTAATGAGAAGAAGGAAAATGCTGATGCATTTAACCTCTGGACAGGGTTAACAATCTCCTCATTGGTACAAGTGTAGTTGGTGTTCACTGAAACCTTCATCCTCAGGAGCACCTTCTTGGCGACAACAGTAGACTCTTGTGTAAGCTAAATAGTGAGCATAAGCTAGAATCTCCAGTAGGAAGATTACATATAGAGAACTGAGAATTAATGGAGGAATAAACAGGGTATGGAGAGAGAAAAGGTAAACAAAACAATGAAAGAGGTAAAAATGACCAAATAACCCAACTGGTATTTTTGTTGTTGTTTGTTTGTTTGCTTCAAGACTGGACTGTCTTCTGACTACTAACACTGTTATCTTGTAAGGATCACTCAGGGAAAGGTAATTCTGCTGTCTATTTGTAAATACAATTTTTTTTTAAGTCTCAAATAAAAAGAGTAGGTAAAGATAATAAGTCCGGACTTGAAAGAATGTTTCAAGAATGGACAGGAAAAAAATGGGGCATGGTCTTAGCTCCGTTCAGTAATTTACTAGTATATAAGCTTAAAGAAAGTTAACTCCAGACATTTCAAGTTCTCAAGTATGAAATAAGAATTCTTCATAATCTCAAATTCTCCACTTATAGAAGAAACTCATTGAGCATATTTAGTAATAATGATAATTCATATTTTATATATAACAGGCACAGTGCTATACTTACATATATTATGTCATCTCATAGTCACAACAACCTAACATTGTTTTGAGTCTTATAAATTCTTCCCATTTTATACATAAAGAGACAGAGAAACCAAATAACTTGACCAATATCATATATCTGATAGGTGATATTGCTGCTATTTACAATATTTTTCCAAAGCCCAGCCCCTAAACCACTAGATTAAGTATCTTGTCTCTGTCTTCCCAAATATTTCTTCAAAAAGCAGTATTCCTATGGCAACCAAATAACCTACCACATTATTCCCATGAAATCTAGATGGTTTTACAACTACAACACATTTTGGATATAGATCTGACTTTCATTAAAGCTATTCAATAATTATCTCTTATAGAATTATATTTATATTATATATCCTCAGGGAGTTAGTTATATTTATATGGATGTGAAGCCCTCGTGGTTGCAGGTGTTTTACCCCCATGACGCTAGACCCTAAATAAAACAGGACGACCTAAGATGGACAAAGAATAGTTAGATATTAATGGTGGCAGATGTTTGGCCACCATGCCAGTAGATCCCAAGTGGAGTAGGAAAAAGAGCTAAGGTGGGCGAAGAGAAGTTAGATATGAATGACTCTGTGTGAATACTTATGTCAAGTACCATGTGAAGCTGTATTTTTCCCTAGATAATTGAATCACGTAAGTCAGGCCATTTGGAATATTCTGAATCTTGCAGTAGAAATGGTCATATCTGATATTTCCCTTCCAGATTATAAATAGTAGTTGTAAAATGGTCCCAAACCAGAAACAACAGAGTATCCATGAATAAGAAAGTAGATAAGCAGAATATAGTTTATCCATATCATGGAACTGACATATACAATAACATACCTGAATATCAACTATTTTGTTACATAGAAAAAGCTGGAAAGAAAAGAGAAAATACTGTAAGAATAAGTTTATGCTCTCAGAAGTGGGAGGTGAATTGAATTTGAAAAGGACAAAAAAGAATGCTTTGAACTGATGGAAAATTTTAATATCTTGTTTTGGGAAGTAGTTTTATGGGAATATCCACTTTCAAACTTATCAATTAAGATTTATGCATTTTATTTTACATTAATTATTTTTTAATTTCCAAAAGTGATATCCTATTCTGCTATTTATATCACTAATATTTATATCTTCTAGCCAATATGTTAGCTAATAGTCATGTGTGGGCATATAATTTAAAATTAAAATTAAATTAAACATTAATTTCCTTAGTTTCACTAACAATATTTCAAGTGCTCAGTCAACACATATAGCTAGTGGCTACTCTATTGATCAGTGCAGATATAGGACATTCCTGTCATTGCAGAACGTTTGGTTGGGCAGTGTCAATCTAATAGAATGCATTCATTCAGTATTTGAGCAATAACCATTTCTGTTGGTGATAATGATTTCATTGATTCCACTGATACTTCTGACTCCCTTTTATTTTTCCTCTTTTTAAAAATTTTTTCCTCTTTTTTGACAAAATGTCCCATCATTTCCTCCTTCGTTTTATTCTTTGCTTACTTCAACTTGACTTCTGTTCCTACTCTCTTCAGAAAAGGTAATCACAGAGGTTACTAGTGAACAACTAATCACAAAATTCAGTCAGTCTTTCTTGGACTCACGCCACTGGCAATTTCAGCAGCCTTGAGGAGTCACCCCTTTCCTTTTCAAAATTCTCCTTTCCTTAGTTATCTGTAAGTCCCACCTGCATTTTCTTCTATCTGATTCTTTTGTTTTGTTATTGCTTCTTCCTGCTTCAGCCTTATCTAGACTTGGTTAGAATTCTCTTTACCCCAAAGATACAGATGTAATGAAAAGAAGGGCCACCTATAACCCAATGTTCATAACAGCAATGGCCACAGTCACCAAACTGTGGAAAGAACTAAGATTCCCTTCAATGGATGAATGGATAAAGAAGATATGGTCCATATATACAATGGAGTATGATGCCTCCATCAGAAAGAATGAATACCCAACTTTTGTATCAACATGGATGGGACTGGAAGAGATTATGCTGAGTGAAATAAGTCAAGCAGAGAGAGTTACGTATCATATGGTTTCACTTACTTGTGTAGCATAAGGAATAACACGGAGGACATTGGGAGATGGAGAGGAGAAGTAAGATGGGAGAAATCGGAGGGGGAGACAAACCATGAGAGACTGTGGACTTTGAGAAACAAACTGAGGGTTTTGGAGGGGAGGGGGTTGGGGGTTTGGGTGAGCCTGGTGGTGGGTATTATGGAGGGCACGTATTGCATGGAGCACTGGGTGTGGTGCATAAACAATGAATTTTGGAACACTGAAAAGAAATAAAATTACATGGAAAAAGAAAAATAAATAAATAAATAAAATCTTAAAGAAAAGTAAAGAATTCTCCAATACTCGTTATTATTTCAAGTAATATTTCTGAGCATGAAATGCTTCCTTCAATGAGAACCTTACCCAGCATCATCAATAAATAAAATAGACCCTTCACAAATCCTCTGGTTGATTAAAAATAAGATACCCAGAGGACCACACCTTATATCCCCACTCCAACCATTGCCTTGACTGTAAGTCAAGATAACTCTTCTGCTCTCTAATCACAGTTAGCCACAAGCTAATTGACTAATTATTCTCTTATCCAAACTGGTACTTGAGTTTTAACTCTGCCTCCTCAGTTGGACATTCCTTACATCTTTATTAACAAATGCTCTCTAAAATAAGACACATCCTTGAGCAACTTTATAATCCTGCTAAATGCATCCCCATCTGGTTTCCCTTATTTATCCCTTTTTAATAATTTATTCCTACCTATGTCAGTAATAAGCTTATGTACCCTCTTCTTTGATGTCTTCCTTGATCCTGTTGATCAACATTATACTTTCCATTCTCTCAACAATAGTAGAACCTGTTTGGGAACCATATGTAGTCACTGAATCATACCATATCTTGATTTGCAATTAAAAGTTACTTTGTAATTATTTTTTAAAAAGTAGTTAAATGAGCAGCTACCTGTATTATAATGCATAACAAAATGTCATTTGTTGTCATTATTATGTATATATCTTGTCTTGAAACCTAGACAGTAGGGCCTTTAATAATAGAAAAATGCATCCAATAAATTTAGCATACACCAACATTGCCTGCCAGGGTTTTATATACATATTATTAATCTGTAGAGCACATATTGATTAAAGATGATACTTTGTTCTACACATTTTGGCAATCAGTAAACTTCAAAGATTTTAATTACAACATATGCAAACGATTTGAATGCAAAGAAGAACAATAGAGTATAATCCTCTGCTAGATGAAAGAAGAATATAAAGGAAATCAGCTCTGGATTTTTTAACATCAATGCCGGTTGTTTATTTGATGTTTAACTCCCATGTAAACAATATTTAAAAGAAAACATAAGAGCTCATTGTCAAATCCAACATACTTTCTTGAAACAAAGAGCTGGGACACAATGATACAAGTTGCAGTTCATCGTACAAGCCAAGTGCTCCAAGCAGCCTTTTCTCTCCCCTTTGGCAGATGGTACTCGTTATGATTGCTCTCGAATGAGAGTGGTTTGAAGCAGGCTTGTATTTACAATTATGGTTCTCACATAAGGAGGTTTACTAAGGCTATAAAGCTAATTAGCTCTGTCCACATCTCAATGTTTTTTGTTCCTCTAGCCCACAGTCATTTTGGCAATCATGGAGAGAGGACAGCTTTGGGAAATGGTAGAGAAAAATTGAGAATATAGATAAGGCTATTACATGCTATTCTTTTTTAAAATATTAAAAGAATAATCTTAAAAGCACTGCTGTAGTTACAAAAACTGACAGGACATATGACCATTCAAGGCACAATAAGACATGAATATTTCTACATAAGAAATAAATATGTAAAATCTAGGTTTCAAATCTATGTTTGTCTGTATTTACTGACACAGCCATAGTTGAAAGGTTTGAGGTGATATATATCCACTGATGGGTCCTTAAGCACAGAAAGATGGAGTTCAGTTAGGAATATCTGACTGATGATATATCTCACTAAGGAACCTATTTTTTTGTTTTGTTTTGTTTTTCTCCTAGTTTTTTTTTTTTAAGATTTTATTTATTTATTTGACACACAGAGAGAGAAATCACAAGCAGGCAGAGAGGCAGGCATAGAGAGAGAGAGGAAGCAGGCTCCCCGCCAAGCGGAGAGCCCAATGCGGAACTCGATCCCAGGACCCTGAGATCATGACCCGAGCCGAAGGCAGAGGCTTAACCCACTGAGCCACCCAGGCAGCTCTCCTAGTTTTGGTAAAGGAAAACAAATACACCAATACCAAGATATATCGGTATTATAAAATACTAAACGTGTGAGGACAAGGAAGAGAAGTGAAGACTGACTTATATTTTACAAATGAGAGCTGCATTCCTGAACTAAGTTAAGCTAGTAAGCCAATCACTATCCATCTACATACAAAGCAAAATTTAATCAGAAGCAAAAGTAGTTAAAAAGAAAATTGCATGGAACACTGGGTGTGGTGCATAAACAATGAATCTGGGAACACTAAAAAAAAAATAAATTTAAAAAAAGTTGCTACATGTCGTTGATTTTTTAATAGCTGCCATATAAATAAAATCTCCATAATCAAGATACAGTACACATATTCTCTGGCAGGCTCACAAAAAGAAGAGAGTCTCAAGCCATTTATATCCATGAAATTATGGAACTTGGCCTTTTAATGCATGGAATTCCTCTGTCTCTGCCTGTGTTTACTATACTACATTACTAAATCATCATTGCTAACCCTCAGAAAAGAGTGTCTTTATATGTAATTATTAGTGTTTTAATTCCCATTCACTAGTTAGATAAGGAAATTTAGAAACAAATTCATTGTAATGAATGTATTCTGTCCTACAACAGCTTTATGCTTACTTTATCTTAGAATTCATTGAACAAAAATGTTCTTCCATAGGGCCAACCGACAAGCATTCTTTCTTTCCCCCTCCTGCTCTTTTTTGATTTTACTGAGGAAATGTTTTATTTCTGGGTGCACAGATTATTTTTGAAGTATCAAATGTACCCTAAACACTTAGATACTGTTTTGTTTCTTAATTTTATGGTAAGTATCTTTTTATTAAGAAGATGAAATGGGAGAATGCAAAAATGGGTATTTCTCAATTACTTGTTCATTGTTGTTCACTCTATTATTTAAGTAGAAAGAATACAAGTAACAACTTCCACTAGTTAACCAAAATTTTGAAATGTATGAACCAAAGCAACTTTCTTTAGAAAGAAAATGACAGTAAATAGCAGAAAGTATATTTTATCCTAACATTCATCAATATGCTAACTTGAACTTAAAGGACTTTAGCAATATACGGAAATGAAAATCTTATATTTTGTAGAACAAAGATTTACCTCCTGAAAAAGCCATAACTCTTAGTAATCTTCTTAAGACTATTATCACTAGTCTTTAGCATAGTTTGCAGATGCTCTGGTATTGCAACAATATTCTTTAGTCTGAAAATTTTTAAATATATATATATATATATATATTTCAAATAAGAACGGGGAAAGATTTAGAAAAATAAGAAGTTACAAAAGAAGTACAAACATTTCAACAAGGTGCATATTTGGAAAAACAGATTTCAAAAATTTGCAGTTTTTATCAAGAGAATGCCATATTTGGCTCATTGATGAAACTAAGCAAATTTAAACTTTGGGAATTAACATACAGTATTGTCCAAAATTATTCCTACAATGTATAAAACAGTGAACTAAGTGTCAGCATGAGTTGAAAAAGCTCTCACGTTAAATATAGATAAAATCTAGGCTAGTGAGACAGTCATCAAACCAGGATCTGTATGACAGTTAGTCTGCATTCCTAACCAAAAAATTCCTAAACTATATTCTGTTTAACTTGGGTAATTGTCGTATTACAGTAATTTTTTAAGTTAACTTTTCACATGTAGAGGGTTGTTACTGTTTTAAGCTTTAAAGACACCCTATATTAACATTTGGATTTGGCAATTCTTTATTAATTTGGCCTCAGACTTTGACATATTCTTAATCTTATTTATAATTTTAAGTGTTATGTGCAATAGTCTAAAAGACTCTATAATTATAGATTAACTGCAAACATTAAGTCATTATATAATTTAATTCAGTTCCAAAATATGCACACTTGCATAGTGCTTCATTTAAAGCACTTAGAAGCAAGAACAATGCTTTCTGTTTACTAAAATGTTGACTTCTATGCATTTTTACACATAAATGCAATAGGAAATTATTAAATAGCAAGAATGATAATTTTGTAAGAAATTCTCAACATATCCTATTGTATTATTATGAGATTTATTAAGAAATAGCAAATATTTTTGGTTAAATATTTTTGGTAGTTTAGCAAATATGCATAGGCCATAACAATTTGTTAAATAATCTATTTTTGTAAGCCATTGGGGGGGATATTTCCTGAAGTAATTGCTGAAGATTTTTTCTTTCTGTAAATAAGAGTGATAAATTAGAGGTTTACCTAAGATTTCTTCCTATTTAGAAACCTTTGATTATATGACTTTTTCTTAATGTGTCTACACTTCAGTTGGATATCGAACTATGCAAAACACAGGCCAATTTTGTGCATGTATATGAAGGCTTTAAGGTAGCCAGGTGGAGGTTTAGATCTACCAATGGTCAGAGCAGAATATATAGTTACGTGTTTAGAGCCCTAGAATTTCAATCTCATTCTAATTCTGGTTTGAAAACCTCTGAAATACTAGACTAGTTTCAGGGTCATTATGGCACATTTAATTCAGTTGAGAAAATGAAGACAAAAATAAAGCCCTGTGCTTTCCGGAAGATAATTTATATAGGTTTCAGAGAATAGAGGCTGAGGATCTTAGGGTAAGGAGAAATGTTCCCATAAGGGTAAAGGTGAATACTTCCCAATTAAAAAGGAAGTTAGACTCTTTGGGTTTAAATCCTGACTATGCTATTAAAGTCGTGCAATTTCTGGCAACGTGCTGACTCTTTCTATGCCTTTTATTTCCTCATTATTAAAATAGTACTTACCACATAGGTGGATTAAATAGTTTGATCAATTTATATTAAATAAATTAATGCACCTAATATACCTTGTCCATAGTAATTTTGCAATAAATGTCAGCTCGAAATTATTATGCTAACCACAAAATATATAGCATATAGTGTATTTTAAAAATTTTCATATATTATACATATGGACTTTTTTGTTCTATAATCATGAAACTGAAGTTAAAAATTGGATAAAATTTTAAAATACATATTGTTATAGCTCTCAAATTTTGCTATTAGTCAAAAAATGTGTTAATTATTTTAATTCACCTTTAAATTCACTATTCGAGTTGATCAATATTTGTGGAGGTAAGAATCGGATACTATCTATGCAAGGAGGGAATAGGGCTACTTTGATGACAACTAAATAGAAAGTCAAAGATAGATAAGCTAGATGACCCACTGCTAAACAGGTACCGTGTAAACATGAAAAGGGCACCAAAGAAATTGCTACAGATATAAAAAGTTAAACAAACAAGCAAACAAACAAACAAAAAGCTGCCTCGTAAAATGAGGATGGCTTTAGTTTTAAAATAAAGAGCCTACAGGGTTGAGAACCATCCTGGTACATTTACTTTTCTAGATATGTTAAGAAAAATATGTATATATTTTCCTGTTAACTTCTTCCATTAAAATTTTTCTAAGTATGATTTTGAAGTATGATTGACACTCAATGTTACATTAGTTTCAGATTACAACATAGTGTTTCTATAGCTCTATAGGCTATGCATGCTCAGAACAAGTGCAGCTACCATCTGCCAGCATACAACACTATTACAAAGCCATTCATTATATCCTTTATGCTCTCCCTTGTGGAGTGACATTCACTCCACAACTAGAAGCCTGTATGGGGAAGCCAACTCTCCTTCATCCACTTTGTCCATCCCCTCGCCCCCTCCCATATGGCAACCACTACTTCTCTGTATTTTTGGTTCCATTTCTGCTTTTGTTGTTTGTTGTTGGTTTTTTTTCTATATTCCACATATAAGTGATATCATATGGTATTTGTCCTTCTCTCACTTATTTCACTTAGTGTAATACTCTCCGTGTCATCCATGTTGTCACATATGGTAAGATCTCATTCTTCTTTTATGGTTGAGTAGTGTTCCTTTGTATATATGTGTATAGATATATTGGTGGTTGATGGACACTGAAGTTGCTTCCATATCTTGACTATTGTAAGTAATGCTTCAATAAACATAGGGGTGCATATCTTTTTTAATTAGTGTTTTTGTTTCCTTTGGGTAAATTCCCAGTAGTGAAACTACTGAATCACATGGTATTTCTATTTTTAATTTTTTGAGGAATCTTCATATTGTTTTCCACAGTGGTTGCACCAAGCTACATTCCCTCCAACTGTACAAGGTTCTCATTTCTCCTCATTCTTGCCCATACTTGTTATCTCTTGTGTTTTTAATATTCTAAGTGGTGTCAGTTGAGAACTCATTGTGGTTTTGATTTACATTTTCCTGATAATTAGCATTGAGTATCTTTTCATGTGTCTGTTGGACATCTGTATGTCTTCTTCAGAGGAATGTCTATCCAGGTCCTATATTCATTTTTAATCAGATTATTTGGTGTTGAGTTGTGTGACTTCTTTATATATTTAGAATATTAACTCCTTATTGAATATATAATATGCAAATATCTTTTCCTAGTTAATAAGTTGCATTTTCTTGGTGTAGTTCTCAATAATGTATGTTTGTTTTTATTTCCCTTACCTGAGGAGAGCAATCTAGAAAAATTTTCCTAAGGCAATGTCCAAGAGATAGTAATCTCTGTTTTCTTCCAGGGGTGTTTTGATTTCAGGTCTCACATTTAGATTTTTATCCATTTTGCATTTAATTTTGTGTATGGTGTAAGAGAGTGGTCCAGTTTCTTTTTTCTTTTTTCTTTCTTAACATACAGCTGTCCAGTTTTCCCAGCACAACTTATTTAAGAGACTGTCTTTTCCCCATTGTATATTCTTGCCTCCTTTGTTGTAGATTAATTTGCCATATAATTGTGGGTTTATTTCTGGGCTCTCTATTCTGCTCTATTGACCTATGTGTCTATTTCTGTGCCAGTACCATGCTGTTTTGATTACTACAGTTTTGAAGAATATCTTCAAATTTGGGATTGTGATACCTCCATCTTGGTTCTTTCCCAAGATTGTTTTGGCTATTCAGAATTTTTTTGTGGTTCTATACAAATTTTAGTGTTTGTTCTAATTCCATGAAAAAGTCTATTGGTATTTTGATAGGGATTGCATCAAATCTGTAAATTGATTTGGGTAGTATGAACATTTTAACAATATTAATTCTTCCGATCCATGTGCATGGAATATCTCTTTTTTTTTTTTTTTAAAGATTTTATTTATTTATTTATTTGACAGATCACAAGCAGGCAGAGAGGCAGGCAGAGAGAGAGGAGGAAGCAGGCTCCCTGCTGAGCAGAGAGCCCGATGCGGGCTCGATCTCAGGACTCTGAGATCACGACCTGAGCCAAAGGCAGCGGCTTAACCCACTGAGCCACCCAGGCACCCCAGGAATATCTCTTCATTTGTTTATATCATCTTCAATTTCTTTCATCAGTGTTTTATACTTTTCAAAGTAAAGTTCTTTTATTTCCTAGATTAAGTTGACTCCTAAGTATTTTATTTATTTATTTATTTATTTGGTGCAAAAGTAAATGAGATTTTTTTTAATTTCTCTTTTTGCTACTTCATTATAAATGTGTATAAATGCAAGTGATTTCTGTGTACTTCTTAGCCTTCAACTTTGCAGAATTTATCAGTTCTGATAGTTGTTTGGTAGAATCCTTATGATTTTCCATGGATAGTATCATGTCATCTACAAATACTGAAAGTTTTACTTCTTGCTTACCAATCTGGATGTTTTTATTTATTTTTTGTTGTCTAATTGCTGTGGCTAAGACTTCCAGTATTTTATTGAATAAAAGTATGGAGA
Source organism: Lutra lutra (assembly GCF_902655055.1). Lineage (NCBI taxonomy): Eukaryota > Metazoa > Chordata > Mammalia > Carnivora > Mustelidae > Lutra > Lutra lutra. The sequence goes on from NC_062279.1 coordinate 190,901,426, forward strand.
CTGGGAATACTTGCTTTGCTACTGATCTAGGGGTTAAAAACTCAAAAAAATGGTTTTTCACCATTCAGTATGATGTTAGCTCTGGGTTTTTCATATATGGTCTTTATTATGTTGAGGCATGTTAATAGCTTTTATTGAGTAGATGTGGAGTTTGGTCAAATGTTTTTTCTACTTTTTATTGATTTAATTTATTTTTATCCTTGCATTAAAATTTTTATCTCAGCATAAATTATAGTCTAAATACTTATTATTATATTTTAAAGCATTTTTTATTTTTTAATATTTTTATTTATTTTATCTATTTTTATTTATTTTATTTATTTGACAAAGAGAGAGATCACAAGTAGGCAGAGAGGCAGGCAAAGAGAGAAGGGGAAGCAGGCTCCCTGCTGAGTAGAGAGCCTGATGCAGGACTCTGAGATCATGACCTGAGCTGAAGGCAGAGGCTTAACCCACTGAGTCACCCAGGCACCCCTATTTATTGTAATATTTTAAACACTCAAAAGTTCAGTTATTTCTATCTTTTTCATAGAAGTGTTACCACTAGTTACTATAGATTTTAGTTTCTAACTTGCTCCTCATACTCAAATCTCTAAATGCCCTAAAAACTTTAAGCCACATCTTTATGAAGTTTTAAGCTCCCTCTAGAACAGGTTTTCTCAACCTCAACACTAATGACATATTTTGGGGTTTTTTGGGAGGCAGGGGCATTTTGTGCATTGTAGGATATTCATCAGCCCCTTTGATTTTTATTCACTGGATATATACAGCACCTTTTAGTTGTGACAAACAAACACCTCCATATATTGTCAAGTGTCCCTGTTTGAGAATCACTGCTCTAGAGTCACTGTTGTTAGTCAGGGACTGAGTATAGAATCCTTGTTAATTATGGTGGATTCAACACCCATGTTTTCCTCCATTCCTTCATAAAACCTCATTAAAACTATATGAAGGATTAATAAGTCACAAAATAACAAGGGAAAAAGCAAGTAGGATGGTTTGAAAACCTTTATATGAAGTAGTTTTCTAGATAAATTTTTATAAATCTCCAGAAGAATAGAGTTTCTTATGAAGAGAAGGAGCCGTGGAAATTCTGGATTATGGAATATCAAGAAGAGCTGAAGGCAAGAGTCCAAGACTCTTACAGGAAATCAACAGATAATATCTAAAACTAAACTTGCAAACTCACAGAAAACCATGTAAGGCATTCTATTTAGAAATAGGCGATTACTAGGAGAAATATTTAAAACAGCTGCCTCTGTGAAGCATCAGAGGTGGAGAGAAATAGGGCAGGTGTTGCTTTTTGCTGCTGCTATAAACCTGTGAAATTTCTTGAATTTTAAAACTTTGTATGTTGGACAACCTGTCAAAAAATAATAATCTGAAAAAGACTCAGCCAGGTGACTCTGAGTAAAATCAAGTTCACTGATAATCGTGATTGGAGCTCATTCTGTTTTATGAGCATTTCTGCTTGTTGTCATGGAAAGCCCCAGCCTTCTGACCCAGTTGTCCTTGACTTAGGCCTCACCAGCAGAATTGGGTTTCCAGTCGCCTTTGCCCTTACAGCTTTGGCTCATCTTTTCAAATGAAATGGTTCTTGAAAATTCTTGTATTAGAAATTGGACCAGTTTCTTTGTTTCCTGTTTCCAGGTAGAAACCCAGGAACAAGAGAGAAATTCATTTATTTCATCTGGTGTCCAGAATCAGAACAGAAAACATGTCCCTATGTCACTGTTCTGATAGGAGTCTTAAAATGCCCCTGGCTAAGAACAAATGAATAGTCTGAGGAACCAGGTCCTTGTCTTATTGCTGCATGTTGGTGCTCCGGGTACAGAAACTCTCAGCAATGGCTTGTTCTTGTCACTTGAAATAAGGATTTGCTCTTGAACTCAGTTGCTGGTTGGAGTTCACCTACATTCCTCCCTCCTTCCTGCCTTAATTCCTTCTTCCATCCAATCAGTCATGAATCCTGCAATATACTGTGCCACATTATCTGTTGTCAGGCCTAATTAGTGACATCCTTTAAAGAGGATTTGCAAAAATTTCTGCCTCTATAATCTACGTTTGGCCACCCAATAGCTAGTGCTTTGCTGATTTGACTGCCTGGGATGAATACTGTCACTTCCTCTCGTCACTATTTTGAACTTCTCTACCATAAACCACTGATTAAAGTCATGCTGGATTTAGGCTAACATCCTTAAAATAAGTGTAGTGTAAACTTGCCTGCCTGAAGACAGGAAAGCTTGAAAAAAATGTCTTGAAGTTTGTTGTAGCTCCAAAACTCTTTGTTCTTAAATTTTATTGGTCTTTTTAGACATAGCTCACTGTAAAAATATTCCATACTAAGAAGTAAGAGATGTAAAAAAAAAAAAAAAAAAATGTCTAAAGCCTCTGAAAATAACAATCGACAGGACAAATATTTTAAGAAAATGTTTCCAACTGTTATTCTTTGATTACTACTGAGGACCTCACATTCAGGAATAGATGGAAAAGGGTTTTGCCAGTTGAGCTCTTGAACAAAGAAAGCTGATGGATTTCTCAGAGGAGAAATAAGAGACACATCGTTGGCTCCTCTTTAGATGTTGTAAGTCCATTAATGAGTCTTGTTCTCTGGTTCTTACGAATATAAAACCCTCATCGGCTAGCACCACTTCAGTGTTCCGAAACTGCGGTTGGAGCTTTGCCTGGGAAAGGACACAGAGCAGCACTCCTGCACTATCCGTCACTAGGGATCAAGGGTCTCAGGTTTTACACAAATCCTCTACCTGTGTTCCGCTGTAGGAACATCATAGGATCATTCCTTTTTGTTTTGTCCCACGTTATATTTTTTCTAAGTTATAAACAGATGTCAAATTAGGAAATCACATATATGTGATTTTTCAGGATTTTTTTTCAGCTCTTACTGGGGATATTTCTACTTAATACAAGTGTTTGCTTTCTAGAGGAGTAGTGCCTCTGAAACAGCAAAGAGAACAAAAGCATTTTACCTGTGGAAGACAGAAGTGTGCTCACATGTCCTATTACAAGTTACAAGGGTTAAACTCAGTCTCATTACTTCCCTGATGGCCATGTATCCAATTCTTGGTCAATGAAACCGAGTTCTGCTGCTTCTGCCACTTCCACGATGCCTGCGCTTTCTGTACAATACCTGAAGTGTGATAGTCGTACTAAGGGTAGTGGAACAGGAGGGACGAAACGCTCTTGATGACATCATTGAGCAGGTAGTGATAGCCTGAATTTTGGCCAGAAATATGTCTTTTATTAAACCTTACAGGCTGAATTTTTATATCTCCCTAAATTGTACATGGTGAAACCTAATCTCCAATGTGATGATATTTGGAGGTGAGGCCTTTGGGGAGTGATTAGGTCATAATGGCAGGGCCCTCATGACTGGTATTAGTGTCCTTATAAGAGACTCCAGAGACATCTCTACCCCTTTTGCCGTATGAGGATATAATGAAAAGATAGCTGTAAGCCAGGAAGTGGATCCTTATCAAATACCAAATCTCCCAGCTTGTAGATCTTGAGCTTACCAGCTTCCAGAACGATGAGAAATAAATTTCTGTTGTTTAAAATCCACCCAATTGATGATATTCCGTGAAGAGAAGCCCAAATGGCCTAAGGCTATAATAGCTACAGAACATAGTCCATATGTATAAATGTGGTCAAGTATGGAAATGAATGTATAATCATGGTTTGCAACAAAGCAAAAACTTCTGTTTGAGTGCTCTGTTCTCAAAGTGCGTGGCAGCCTCTTAGAAAAGCAATGTAAACTCTATAGACCTGTAAGGTGAGTTTACCAGATTGTTCAACGAACGTTTGACAGTGTATATTTGAGGACAAATTATCTCATACTGGACAAAAGCCTTGGCTTGCTCTCCTGTCTACTCTGCTTCTAACACAAAATGCAAATTTAACATTTTAGAATAAATTTAGGAAGAAGGAATTTTTTTTAATATATTTTGTAGAACTGCACTAGAAAAATCAAGGGTGCCTGTGTATATTCCCAACATTAGCACCAAAGTGAGATCATATTAAATATGTGAACACATATACCTGGGATATAATTGCTATATAGATAAAGATTTTCTCCATAGAGATTAGGGCTATGGAGGCCGCTTATCACATAGACTGATGCTCATTTTGCTGCTGACTGGGCAGGAGAGATTCCTTGAGCTAAGTTACTTAAGCAGATGTCAATTGGAGAGGATCACAGAGAGCAGGGTTTCTCCCCCTCTGCCTGTATTATTTCCTGATGAGAGATCACCTCTCATTAGTAGCTGCTTAAGGAACAGATTTACAGTAAAATAAGTTGATAAGTGGAAATGGACTAGGCAGAAAAATCTTGCCTGCTAATGACAACAAGCATGTACTTTGTATCCAAAAATGTCAACTGAAACACTAAACGATTACTTCTGAGTATACACATTCATGCACACACACACAAAAACACACACATGCAGATAACAAGTGAAATGAGCATGACTAGGGAGAGAATTCTATTCTTCTGTCCTTTTGTGAGTCAAGGCATGAATATGTGAATTAGAATTGACATGGAGAACAGGCACTTGCACTCCTGTGGGTTAAAGTTCCAGTGGGCACTAATGAGCATGCCTTCTAGCATTTCCTCATTAGACTCCAATTTTTTCTTCCAGTTTCTGAACTCTTTCCATCATAAACTCCAAGTTCAATTAATGTTAAAATATTCAAAAATCCCTATTTTCAGAAAAAGTCAGCCGACTGCATCATCTTCAGTGTTTTCAATAATACACGGCATAGTGATCTTCCTTCACAAATAATTCATTTACCAACTAAAATGCCACATTCTGAAAGTGGTTATGTAATCTTAAGAAATCTTCCACAAAGATACTGCAAACAAGAGGAAGGTTTGCAGAAAGCTGTCCCAGTTCATGTCTGCGAGACATACTTTCCAAGCCAAAGCCAAAGGGAACATGAGTTAAATACCTTCTCACCCAGCCCCAAAACAATAAGTCATGACAATTTCAGTGATGGGTAATGGAAACAACTAAAATGAACAGAGCACTAGAGTTTTCAAAAGGCTTGCACATACATCACCCCTTATGAAATATTGTTTTTTCTAATAATTATTTTGCCAGATAGCTACAAAACAGGATTCCTTGGGGCACCTTGTTATTTGTCAGGCTAACTAGACAATGATTTGTAACAGTTGGTCAGATGTCAAGGTGTAGGAGATAGCAGCAGGTTTTGCAGAATTTTCTGTTTCATTGTTAGAAGGAGATGGGTCCTCACTTGATGTGCAGCCAGCCCTTTGGAACCTCTCCAACTGTGTTCATTGAAGTCACCTTTAAAGGGATCTAAACATCAAACTCCCAAACTTTCTTTAGTACCCCAATTACTGACACTCAAAGTCATCCTAGTTAAATTGGGAACTATTTAAAAATTCTCCCAAGGATTTTTAGACTTGTCAAAGTGGAGGAATTTCAAGCATTTAGACAGGTTTAAATTTCAAGTGCAGTTTTACAGATTACAAATTAAAAGGTAGTTCTCAAGGAGTTCAGGATTAAGGGAAGGCTAGATCCATTTTGGTAGATGTAAGAGAGGTAAGGAATGGTTTACAAGGTTGAAAAAAAAATGCAAAATGTCAAGAGGACAAATAGAAGAATGATTAACCAAAGCGGTATTTTTCGATTTTCTTTTAGATTCGAATTTAAAAAAAAAAAAAGGTTGGAATTCCAACCTCTGCCCTCAGAGCCATTTCTGAAGAGAACTTGAATGCTTACTCCAGTTTTTAGTCTACTTCATTATTTTGCTTCTTGGTTAAGAAAAAAATGAGACAGAAAAACAATAATCTTAATCATAAAATACTGCAGAGTCAACCTACTTTATCTTGTTAAAGTGTTCATATTCTCATTGTTTCGTTCCCAGAAAAAACCATCCCCATCAATTGTCTCTTTATTCATTTTTTCCCATGAATTAAAATGTAGTAATCTCTATCTCCTGTGGGGACTATATAGTTAATAAAGAGCAAAGGAGATCATGTTGAATCATGGGGTTGATAGTCCAAATTTTTGTGTCCATTGACCTGAGAGTCAAGAAGTGATTATTTATTCTTTCAACAAACATTTTGTGTTCACTGTGTGTCAAGCACTATTGTTAGACCTTTTAAACTGAAACAGTGAATAAAGAACACAAAAGTCCTGACCCTTGTGGAAATTACATATTAGGGCCACAGTATTATTCCAAGTAACATGCAGAATGTCCTTGTGACACTAAGAGTTTCTCCATAAAAGAAAATTAAGGAGGGCATGTATTGCATGGAGCACTGGGTGTGGTGTATAAATGAATGAATGAATTTTGGTACACTGAAAACAAAAATAAAATAAAATGAAGTAAAATGAAATAAAATAAAAAATAAAATAAAAAGGACAAAAAAAATGACTTACTTTCATAACAAATCTTCAATGAAAATCAATTTATTATAGCTTTTGGATTTTTATTATAATTTTTGAAATTTGAGCAGGTCCTTAATTCATATTTGTAAATCAAACACTATGGATTTAGCTTTAATACATTCAGAATAAACTATTTAAAAATACAACATATATTTACCATTAAGTAGTTATAATAGCACCAAGTGATTCAAATGCTTGAAGATGAAATACATAAATGAAGAGTTAACAACAGTTAGAGACAATATTTCTCACCAAAACCTGAGATTTTTTTATTTTTTCAAAAAATGGTTAAGATTTGTTTCCTTAATGTTTTCTAGAATATATATATATACATATATCTATGTGTACATATATATGTAAAATATTATAAGTTACATTCTAAAAGTGACTATAGAAATGGCAATTTTACTTACAGTTCAAGTGCAGTATTTTGAAATACACTTCTTCATCTTATTATTAGCATAGATGTTACTGTAGCATAAACGTGTGGGTAGAAGCTTTCAAAATCTGTTAGCAGGGGACTATAATAGAAGGATCCAGGGAATTCCCCGGAGTGATCTCACTTGTCACATCTGAAAGAATATTTGTTAAGGTAGCATGTTTGGAAAAGCTAATTTAAAAATGCTCTAGATAAAGAACACTGGAAATGCAATGGATTAAATGCAAGCCTTGAATGTCAAGAGCCTGTGTTTGTATTTGCACTAGGATATACTGCCATGAAACAGATGTCTGTCCCAGGACAGAGGGTAGAAAGAACCACCTGGAAATAGCATCACTGAATTTCTTCAACATAGTAATTTAAAAAATTGGACCAATGAAGATTTTAATGTGAAGGCCATGGGAATTTTTTAAGTGACGGTATTCCCAGTTAAGCAGAGGCAACTAAAGAAGAGTAACAGAGAACTGATGAAATTATTAGATCTAGATGTTCTGTTTGTTTCTTTGTTCCTTTATAGTAATAATTGGCTTCAAGTCCAGGAGAACTACTCTAGTTTCCAACTCCTATCACATTTATAATGATTCATGATTTCGTATACATTACATCAAATCTCTGCATCAGCTCCTATGAAGCCAGAAGCCCAGGAGCAATGGCACAGGAGGGTTGTCACTGTGATGGAGATCCTAGCTTAGCTCAATGTCTGCTCTTTTCACTTCATACCAAGACAGATGGGGAAAGAATGGGGAAAGTGATTAAATGTACAGCCAGAATTTTAATAGCTAAGAAATTTTGAGAATTTAAGCATAAACATTATTATCAAGTGAAAATATATAAAGACAAAAACAGATTTGCTTAATATCACATAAACAGAAATATGGTTAACACATTTTTCAAAGCCAGAAACCAAAAACATGGTTACTTGATTTACTTACTAAAATGTAAATGTCAGAATGCCTGAATGGCTCAGTCAGTTAAGTGTATGCCTTTGGCTCAGATCATGATCCCAGGGTCCTGGAATAGAGTACCACATCAGGCGCCTTGCTCAGCAGGGATCCTGCTTGTCCCTCTGCCTGTAGCTCACCCTACCTGTGCTCTCTTCTCTCTCTCTCTCTTCTCTCTCTCTCTCTCTCTGACAAATAAACAAGATCTTTTAAAAACAAAAATAAAAGGTAAATGTCTAGGCTCCATTTTTTTAAGATTTATTAATTTATTTATTTGAGAGAGTAAGCAAGCACACAGAGAAGAGGGATAAGCTGGCTCCTTGCTGAGCAGGGAGTCTGATGCCGGGCTTCATCCTAGCACCCTGGGATCATGACCTGAGCTGAAGGGAGACCCTTAACCAACTGTGCCACCCAGGCACCCAATATCCAGGCTTTAAATCAAGATTGTATTCTAATTAGATCTCTATCTTTGGTGAACTAAAAATCTAGGAAGAGAGACATACAAATACCATATTTTAAAAAATGTTATGAGGACACACTAGAAGATACTCTATCTAGGTAGCAGTTAAAGAATTGGAGAAGAGAGGGGCACCTGGGTGGCTCAGTGGGTTAAAGCCTCTGCCTTCGGCTCAGGTCATGGTCCCAGTGTCCTGGGATCGAGCCCCACATCGGGCTCTGTGCTCTGCAGGGAGCCTGCTTCCACCTCTCTCTCTATCTGTCTGCCTCTCTGCCTGCTTGTGATCTCTGTCTGTCAAATAAATAAATAAATCTTTGGAAAAAAAAAAGAATTGGAGAAGAGAAAAAAAGGATTAAAGTATGAATAAGTGTTCTAGATTGATAAAGAAGAAATGAGCATTCCAGACAAAGAAATTAAAATGTACAAAGTCAAAGTAACAAAGTTTGCTTGTTTGTTTGTTTCAGAAAAATATAAGTAGTTCAATATGATCTAATCTGAATTTTTGAATTGGGAAATTATTAGAAAATCATTCTAGGTCCATGTCATAGTGTCTCTTGTATCCAAGAAAAGAACCTCAAATTTTTCTACAAGGAATGGTACGCATATTATGGGTCTTAAGGGTAATCCTAATTTACTTCTTTTTTTAATCACACAGATAAGGAAGGAAGTGGAAAAAGAACGTAATGTTTAACCCATGGGTTCAAAATTAGGTTTTGCCACTTTGTTACAGAACAACTTCAGATCTCAACTTATCATCTATAAAATGGGAATAAATAATACTTTACAGGGTTTGTGTGAGGACCAAATGAGATATTTATAAAAAGTATCTGGCAGCTGGATATATGGGGTAGATCTGAGGAAAAATGTTTAAGATAAAAATAGAGATATGGACATTACTTGCATATCAGTGAGAGTTGTTATTGAAACAGACAGAAAAAAAGAGAAGGAAAAAATGTGAAGATAATAGAGTTTGCAGACCTACTACTGAGTACGAAAGTAGAAAGGATGGGCAGGGTAAAAGGACTCAACAAAAGAAATAGGGATAGTGTAGTTTACAAAGCAAGAAGAAAACTTGAGAAATATATATTAGTGGACAGACAGCCAGTGAAATTTTTTTTTTCTTTCAGGAATTTAGCTTACTAAAGTCTGGGACACATTTCATACCACTTTTTCTAATCGGATGACTCGCATGGTAGAGCAGTCACCATCTGGGTATATATACTTAATGAATTAGTTACCCCTCCAAGGATTTCTCTGGAAACTAAGGGTAGCCTGTTTCAAAGATAATTTACTGGTTTAACAGTTGAAAGTTTCTTATGCTGTCCTTACCATAAAACATACCATGGTCTTGGGGGCAGACAATCTAATGCCTGGCTTTTACACAAGATGCACAGTGCTATGTGCACACGTCTCCCTTGGAAAGAAAATATCTTTAGGGTTCCTAAACACTCCTCCCACATGGGACCTATGACATTTGGGATACCCGGTTTGAACTGCCTTCCATACCACCTCCCAGGTAGCTGGTAAGCCTTACAGTTCCAATTCCATTTGGATAATTGAGTCTAGTCCTTCACTTTGGAAAGACTATGTCTTAATCTATACTGATTCCTATATCAAAATACTACAGACTGGGAAATTTACAAACAACAGAAATTTTTTTCTCAAGGTTCTGAAGCCTGGAAGTTTGAGATCATAGTGTCTGGATGGTCAAGTGAAGTCTATCTTCCAGGTTACAGACTTCTTGTTGTATCTTTACATTGCAGAAGTTGTTGAGGGGTTTTGTAGGGTTTCTTTTGTGATTACTAATCCCATTCATACCTCTTAATATCATTACATTTGGCATTAGGATTTTAATGCATCAGTTGAGGGGGGAGAAGGGAATACAAGCAGATTTCCTAGCAGATTGCTGGAAAGCTGTCAGTTTGACCTGTCTTACTTCCCACAGCACTAACAGGATATTGGGTCATGTGCTCAGTTTTTGTTGTTGTTGTTTATTTTTTTGTTTTTTGTTTTTTTAAGATTTATTTATTTGGCAGAGAAAGAGAGACACAGAGAGAACACAAGCAGGGGGAGCCAGAGAGGGAGAAGTAGGCTCCCCAGGGAGCAGAGAGCCCAATGTGGGGCTCAATCCCAGGACACTGGGATCATGACCTGAGCCGAAGGCAGAGGCTTAACCCACTGAGCCACCCAGGTGCTCACGTGTTCAGTTTTGATGAGAACCCAGGAGCAGACTGTTATGAACTGAATGTTTATTTCCCTCTAAAATAAATATGTTGAATCTTTAACTCCCAGTGCAATGATATTTGAAGATGGGTCTTTGGGGGAAAATGATGAGATGAATAAGATGAGATCATGAGGGTAGAGCCCTCATGAAGGGATTAGTGGCATTTGAAGAAGAGACACCAGAGAGCCCCAACCCTGAGATGTTTATGTAAAGTATCTGACAGCTGAATTTGTGGGGTAGATCTGAGGAAAAATGTTTAAAATAAAAACAGAGATATGGACATGACTTGCATATCAGTGAGAGTTGTTGTTATTGAAACAGAAAAAGGAGAAGAAAAAAGATGTGAAGATAATAGAGTTTGCAGACCTCCTAGTACGAAAGTACATCCCTTGTCTGCCAAGTGAAGCTACAGCAAGATGGCAGTCCTCTGCAACCCAGAAAAGACTTCTTACTGGAAACCAACCAAGCAGGTTAAAAACTGCTTTCCAAAGAGAGCACATTGATGGGAAATAATCTCTGTAGGGGAAATAATAAATCCAAAATCATAAGGATTATTTGTGGCTTGAGGCTGCCTATTTTTTTTTCCAGAGGTTCCAATTGAAAACTTGTCAAGGAGACTTTTGCTTTCAAGAGGTTCTTTGAGCTCTGTGGCCCCACTGATGGAGGGTGTGCCATGGCTTGATAGAAAAGTTCCCCTGTGGACGGCTGGTTTGAGCTCCACGATCTACAGGCAGATTAGTCCATATAAAAGACCAAGGAGCATGCCCAGGTGGGATATGTGTTGTCTCTGATACCCAAGAGTGAAACAGGGTCCTGGAATAGCTTTTTAGGAGGGGACCTGAAGAGACAATAGTTTTTCTTTGATTGTTGGAGAGACTGAGTTGTTGTGAATCTGTTCACATAGCCCTACGGAATTTTGCTTGGTGGGCAGTTCCCTGAATTTTATTCTGGGTAGTTCTGTTTTTAAATTACCCAAATTAAGTTTAAAAATAATGTCATCTCAGTTCCAGGGAAAGTAAGTATACTTACTTCTACTTTAAAGTGTGCAATAAAAGGATAACATACTATTTCCAAAAAAAGCTATTTATCTACTTGCGTAAGTAGACTTAGGACAGGAAAGGGCTATAGCTGATTATTGGTCACCAAAAACAGAGTCTGAAGACATAAATACAGGTATAACATTTACTATATAGAAGACCAGTACATATTATGTTTTTTGTTGTTGTTGTTGTTTGTTTTAATGAAAAAAAAAACAATTAAATGTAAACTTTGGATTTAACTTTTGTTTGCACAAACTGCTGCACAACATGTCAAATTAAAATGGAAGCAAGCTTGACTGTTCAGCTTGAAGGGTCTAGTTTGAAAGGAAAAATGAATCAACAAAACTACTGGTGTCTGCACTAGTGAATACAGTAATGCTACTAGGGCAGTAATGAGGAAAATTACAAGAAAGGCTCTCTAGTGTGGAGTGCTGGTAACAAGCCTGGCTCTTTACTTTCATTATCTCTAATCTGGGCAACAATCTCAGAAGATATCTGTTATGATCTCAGTTTCACTGGGAAGGAAACTGAGACTCAGAGAAGGCCAGTCACTTGTTGAAGCCTAAGCAGGCACCAAGAGACAAACCAGATTTAAACTTAGCTCTCTCTGGATCCATCTCAGAAAGTTTCCCACGCGAGGCACTGTCCAAAGAAAAGAGAAAAATGGGATTGGAGGGAGAAAATGGGAAACATCAAACTCAAGGGAATTACAAAATTGGTTGAAAAAAGAGAGGGGAGAAAATAGGCTAGCAAGGTAGAAACAAGAGATAAGGAAGAAGACAGAAGGGGGGAGCCCGAGCAAGGAAGGAGGCCGGCGGCGTGTGTCACCCAAGCAATACATGTTCTTGAATTAGTGGGTGAAAAGACTCCAAAGAAGTGAGTTGATGGTCACTGATTTTAAAAAATTAAAATGACTTCTGTATTTCAAACCAACCCAGAAATCAAATCAACCAAAACACACACACAGGCAAACAGAGGGTACAAAGGCACATATCTGTGCTCTCATTCGATAGCTAACCAAAATCGTAATTTCAGAAATTATTGTGAAATAATTTGAAATTTTATCATAAATTCTGAACAATCAGAGGCCTATGAGGGATGTTTAACTGACAGGGAAAAATACTGTTTTCTAGTCAGAACCAACTCTTTTTTTTTTTTTTTAATTTTCTCACCTCTTTTTTTTTAAAGATTTTATTTATTTATTTGACAGAGAAAGACACAGCGAGAGAGGGAACACAAACAGGGGGAGTGGGAGAGGGAGAAGCAGGCTTCCCATGGGAGCAGTGAGCCTGATGCAGGGCTGGATCCCAGAACCCTGGGATCATGACCTGAGCTGCAGGCAGATGCTTAACGGCTGAGCCACCCAGGTGCTCCCAGAACCAACACCTTTGATAGATGTAACAAATCCAGTAAATAATTGGATACCTACTGTTTTATATCATTAAAATGGTCCACTGAAGTACATACAGTAACAACATACGTCCCAGACAAAAAGGCTACTATTTCTGCACATTTTAAAAAGGTAAGACATTGGCTGGCTACATTGATTTCCCTTGGATCTATAACTGCTAATTCTTGTAACTGGTGTCAGTAAGAGGAATACTGGCTTTCATGCTCTTCACTAAACATTTCTCCACTTCCTGCAGTTTTCCTGTGTTTTCTACGTATTTGTTTTTAGATTTTATTTTTAAGTCATCTCTACACCCAATGTGGGGCTCAAACTCGCAGCCCTGAGATCAAGAATGACATTGTCCACCAACCGAGCCAGCCAGGCACCCCCTACTCTGTGTTAACCTATGCACAAAAGAATATATGGATGGGTTAAAAACATTTCTTAAATGAATATGGGACTTACTTAAAAGCTCTATACCCATTATTTTTCATTATACACCACACTTAAAAAATATTAATCCAAAAAAATAAATAAATAAATAAAAATAAAATAAAAAAAAAAATTAATCCAAGTTCTTTGTTTTAGATTCTCAGTGCTACACAGGCTATGACACCCTGAATATTGAGTACTACAACTAAGGTACATAGCATATGTTATGTTCCATTAGGCTCTGAATATTTACTATGGACTTCCTACATTTAACCCTCTACCTTTCAAAAGCTAACAAATTTTATCTGATTTTCTATTTTATCCTTCTTTATCATTTAGGTTTTCCTGTTGAAAAATTGGGGAAAAATTTGGAAATAAAATTCAGAATCTTCTACTTCGTAAAAAGTATCTTTCACTCAATATCCAATAGCAAATATTTGATCCACTTCTATGTTCTAAATTCTGTGTTAGATGCAAAAAATATAAAGTTGAGCAAGGGATACATGATTCATTCACCAAGATTACGGTATAGCTTGGCACAAAATAATTAAAAATATATTTTATGAGTGCAAAAGAAGAAGTACAAATTTCAATGCAAACTTATACTGGGAGCCTCTAATGTAGGTTTATAAAGTTAGAGAATATTGCTGGAAAGAAGTGACCTCAAAGTTGAATCATTCAAGGTGAATGAATAAATGCTACCTAGATGAAGAATTTGAGGTGGTGTTTGTTGGGTGGGCTTATCTCAGTGATATAAGGAAGCTGACAACAGTTCATTATGATTACAGCATAGATTGCAAGTGGTGAGAGAATAATCTGGAAAAACAAGAAAATGCCAGATTAGAAGGGGCTAGTAAAACAAATTTAGAACTTTATAATTTACCAAAGAGCAACAGGAATCATTCAATTGACAGTTCTGGTTTCATGAGTTTGTGATTTATGCAATCTCATAGGAATGTCGCCTTAAAGGAGGCCTGTGCTTGCTTTATGCTCTGATATTAACAAATTGAAACGAACGATTTTTGAATAAGGGGCCTTGCTTTTTAATTTTTTATTCATCCCAACAAGTTTTGTAGGTCATCCTGCAATTAGAATTATATTTCACTGCATCTAACGAAGAAACCAATGTGTGGTTAAGTAAGACAAAAGTTTATTTCTCTCTCATATTAAAAACAAAAAAAACAAAAAACTTGAAACTGGGAAAGCCATGGGTGGTGTAGCTGTTTCATAGATTTCAAGAACTCATATTCCTTCTTTGTAGCACCTGCACCAACCTTAATGTGTGACTCTTATCCTCATAGCCTCATGCACTCAGGCAGGGAATGCCGGGATAAAATTTGCATTTTGTAATGATCATCCTGGCAGAAATGCAAAGAGAAGTTGAAATCAGAGACAAAATGCTATGCTGTTCAGGTAGTCTTGGCCTGAGTTGATGGTAGAATGGAAAGGAGGTTGCCAATGGGAATAGGAAGAAATGACAAATTCACTAGCCATCTAAGACTTGAACACCTGGGATCTGGTGATGGAAAATGCCCAGCAAAGATGAAGAAGGAATCAAGCTAAACACCAGTTTACTTAAGAAATTTGGTGGTTCTTCAATGAAATATAGAACAAAACAGGTCAGGGAGACATGGCAAGTTTTCTTTTTTGTTTGTTTTTGTTTTCTAATTTAAATTCAAATTACCTAATGTATGGTGTATTATTGATAGGTTCAGGACGTCACATAATAATTAGATGTTCAATAAATTTGTATTGAATGACAGAAAAGGGATCTCCTTACTACACTGTGAGCTCTTTGAGAGCAGATGCTACATTTCATTGTCTTTGTACCCAGAGCCTCTGCCACAGTTTCTCGTATCTGTTTGGCTCTCAAAACAATATATGCAGAATAAATCAATAAGCAAATGTGATAATAAATGGATGAATGATTATATCTTTTACCCAGAGTGGTTTTACTATGTGTATATAGATATCTGGAATAAATGTTAAAAATTATTTTTCATAAAATGTCAGGAGTCAGGATGGAAAATATCAGGGTTCCAAATTTTATATATCATCAAAAGCAGATGAGAAAGAAAAGTTCTTTAAAGTTATGATGCCATATCTACATTTAAGACATTTTTAGTCTTGGGGCACCTGGGTGGCTCAGTGGGTTAAAGCCTCTGCCTTCGGCTCAGGTCATGATCCCAGGGTCCTGGGATCGAGCCCCACATCGGGCTCTCTGCTCGGCAGGGAGCCTGCTTCCTCCTCTCTCTCTCTCTCTCTCTCTCTGCCTGCCTCTCTGCCTACTTGTGATTTCTGTCTGTCAAATAAATAAATAAAATATTAAAAAAAAAAAGACATTTTTAGTCTTGAAAAGTCATTTCAGTTGACTCCAGAAGAGAGTGAAAAGTAAAGAAAAGCCTATTGTAGTCAACATGCTATGTGTTGGACCCCCAAAACTTTTCATCTTATAATTGGAAGTTTGTAACCTTTGAACCAACATTTCTTCATTTCCACCTCTCAGCCCTTGTCCCTGGCAACCACTGAGTTCTACTCTTTGTGTCTATGAGTTCATCTTTTTTTTTTTTTCAGTTTTCACATATAAATGAGATCATATGTATTTGTCTTTCTCCATTGACTTATTTTACTCAGCATCCTCAGGGTCCATCCATGTTGTCACAAATGGCAGGATTTTCTTCCTTCTCATGGCTTCATAATATTCCACATATAACATATATTCATATGGATTCATATGGACACTCAGATTTTTTTTCATATCTTGGCTATTGTTAATAATACAACAATGAACATAGGAATGTAGATATCACTTCAAGATTCTTATTTCATTGCCTTTGGATATATATCCAGAAGTGGAATTGTTAGATCATATGATCAATCCATTTTTAATTCTTTGATGAGCCTTTGTACTGTTTACTATAGTGGCTTCATCAATTTACATTCCTACTAACAGTGCATAAGAGGTCCCTTTTCTTCAAATCCTTGACACTTGTTATCTCCTGTCTTCTTAATGATAGCCATTCTAACAAGTGTGAATGATATCTCACTCTAGTTTTGAATTACACTTCCCTGATGATTTGTGATGTTAAATGCCTTTTCATGTACTTATTGGCCATTTATCTATCTCCTTTGGGAAAATGTTCTATTCTACCCCTCTGCCCATTTTTAAAACTAGATTTTGTTTGTTGTTGTTTGTTTGTTTGCCATTGATTTGGATGAAGCTGCTTATATATTTTGGATACTAACCCTTTATCAGATATATGGTTTTCAAATATTTTTCCCATTCCATAGATTACCTTTTTTAGTTGATTGTTTCTTTTGCTGTGCAAAAGCTTTTTAGTTTGATATAGTGCTACTTACTTTTTGTTTTTACTGTGCTTTTGGTGTCATATCAAAAACTTGTTTCCAGGACCAACATCAAGGAGTTTTTTCATATAGTTTCTTACAAGAAGTTTTATGGTTTCAGGACCTATGGTGACTACAGTAACAATAACTAAACATGTACTACAATAACAATATTGTATTATATACTTGAAATTTGCCAAGATTGTACATCTTAAGTGTTCTCACCACACACATAAAAATGTAATAATGTGAGGTAATAGAAGTGTTTACTAACCTTATTGTGGTAGTCATTTTGTAATAGATACATGATGTATACCTTAAATGTACACAACGTTATTATCAATTGTATTTCAATACAGCTGGGGAAAATGTTTAAAAAGCCTAATGTATAAGATAATAGAATCATTTGATAAGAATAAAGGATTGAATTCATACCTCTGGATAAAAATTCTAACTGAATATAATATACTATCAAAAGATGTAAATGAATCAGCAGAATTTTAAAAAATGCTTAGACTATCATAATGTTGGCAATTTAAAAATACCTACTTTTATTTTTAATACAGTGATAGTATAACCTAGAAAAGTCTAAAGTATTTGGGAAGAGAAAAGAATTCCTATTTAAATGGTAAGAATTTTTTTAATTGTTGGAGGCAGAGTAAGCACTTAGTCACCCGTTCAAGAGTCATAGAACAAGGGCCCAGAGATTCCATACAGAAGAAAGTTTTTGAACAGAAGTTAGTGAGAGCAAAATTTCTAACAAACAACAGTATTCCACTTAGTTATGTAATGGAAGGTAGGGATATATTAAATGGAACAAAAAAAGGAAAAGAGCATAAACCATAAAATGAATTAAAGGCTTTTTTCAAGACAAAGGTAAAAAGATATCAGGAAGAGATAAGGCTAAACTTGTATAGAAAACCCAACAAATGATAGATCTTCTATATGTAGATCTTTCCATTCATAGAGAATAAAGAGTAGTGGTCAATTTCTGGAGCAGAGAGTGGAGTTAATGAAAAAACTTGAGAAATTACCAATAATGGAGAAGATATTCATGGAAGACTCAGGAAAAACATAAATTAAGAACAAGGTCAAGGGGGTTCCTGGGTGGCTCAGTGGGTTAAGCCTCTGCGTTTGGCTCAGGTCATGATCTCAGGGTCATGGAATTGAGACCTGTAGCGGGCTCTCTGCTCAGCAGGGAGCCTGCTTCCCCCTCTCTTTCTGCCTGCCTCTCTGCCTACTTGTGATCTCTCTCTGTCAAATAAATAAATAAAATCTTAAAAAAAAAAAAGAACAACAACAAGAACAAGGTCAAGGACTTCACTTATTACCAGGATACCATTCTGGAGAAGCCAAAGCTTATGTGGTAGGCAGTGTTTTTTTGTTTGTTTGTTTGTTTTTGTTTTTTTTAAATTTTTATTTCTTTTCAGCGTAACAGTATTCATTGTTTTTGCACCACACCCAGTGCTCCATGCAATCCATGCCCTCTCTAATACCCACCACCTGGTTCCCCATAGGCAGTGTTCTTAAGGGAACAAGTATTTCCAGATTCTTTAAGATTAAAAAGCTATGTAAGTTAAGTTTTATTTCTTTTAATTCTATTGATAAAAAAGAAAAAGATGAAAAAATAAGAAACAAGGAAAAGAGCAAATATAAATACTAATGTATGGTATCTTTCCTTTCTCTCATCCCTCCTTTCTTTCTTTTCTTCTTTTTTTAAAGAAAGACTAAAGATTACAAGACAGAAACATTTTACAATATTTATAACACCACTATGTTCCAGGCATTTTCTATGTGATTAGGATAATAGCAATCAAAAAGATACATAGAGTCATCTAAGTGCATCATCTAGTTTTCCCTTATGTTAGAATTCTTTGTCCACAGTGGCATGGCTATTGTGTCTAGTAGTATAGTCACAGTAAGGAATACTGTGTATTTTGAGGTATTTTGAGGTATTTTGAGGTATTTTGAGCTTACCACACTTTTATGAGCCACATGCTTGTCTCATTTGTTTTTCCTTCCTTCTTTGAAAAATGCAAAATATTAACTACCTCAACTGCTTTCCAAGTTATCCAAAGGGATGTTATACTTTTACATAATATGAATTACCTTTTCCTAGACCCCAATAATAGAATTCTTCCTGAGTATGACCTGATTACAAAACACATGTGGTAGATTTCTGGTATTTCAGGACCTTTTTTTGGGTCTCAATTTCTTTATCAGCCAGGAGAGAATAAGCTATTCTGCAATTGCCAACATCATGAATACTTTGGTGACTTAAAACCATAAAGTTTATTTCTATCTCTCACTACATGTTTACCAGGTGAGGAGGATCTCTTCATTTCAGTCACTTAAAATATCAGGCTGGCAGAGTCTGTATCTCAAAACAGCTATAACATTAGAGAAGGGGGGAAAAGTCAACATAAATACACACACACACACACACACACACACACTAGCTTTTCACACTTACTCACTTATGTCTGGAAGTGACACCTATAATTCGCATTTGTATTTCATTGGTCAATGCAAGTTATATTTCCAGCCCAGAGTTTAAGAACATGGGAATGTATAATCTTGCTCCAGAAAGAGCATCAAATATATTTTTAAAAATTAATACAGTCTACCATGTTTGATTCTTCTACCCAGCAAGCCCAGCACATGTGGACCTTATCTCTTTACTTACTTGCTCTTTATATCACTTTTAATAACTGATCTGGTCCCTCAATTTTAATAATCCACTAATTATCCCCTCCCTGGTATACTAGAGGAAGGTTGTTGCTTTTTACACATTTCCCTAATTTTAGTTTACTCCACAGCTTTGTCCCGTATCAACCTCACTCCTTTAAATCTCACTTACTGAGAAAGTTCTGACTCTCTCCTTTCTTGTTTCCCAGAATATGCCCTTAAGTATCATAGCGGATCTGATGCTATGTGTTTTACAAATTCCTATTTCATTTGCCCCCTCCTTGTCACAAAAAACAGCTGGATTTTTCAGCTTTTGTGCTTGCAATTGGTTTAAGGCTGTGTGATGTTGTTCTGGCAAATGACATACTTGTAGGACATATACACTACCTAGAGATTTGGTACTAAACCTTCTATTTACACCCTCTCCTCCTTTTCTGTGGTGACATCATAGAACAAGTATTTAAGAAGTCAATCCCACAGAATGGAAGGCACCTGTTTCTTGAGTTACCAAAGAGGATAAACTCCAGAAAGCCATGGAAAATAAATCTAAGTAATCTTCATGCACTGGTATTTCAGTTATTTTGTTATTGTAATACAGACTGATGTAATTTTGACTGATAAAAATGTGAAAATTAATCAAAAGATAAAACATGGTTACAATAATTCCCCTGAGAGAGAAGGGAAACATTTTGTTTGATGGAATTAAAATTAGTCCAATAAATTAAATTTTTAAAAAATTTAAAAAATAAAATTAGTCTAAATTTTACAAAATTAAACTTCTAAATATGAAACTAATGATATATAGAGAAAAATAGTGTAAAAAATAACAGAGTAAAGCATCAGGTGTTAGTTTTAGGAGAACTAATATTTGATAGAAATGCAGTCATTAACATTATTTTCTCCTAGAGAAGTCAAGGGCATCTAACGTTCTGAAGAATTTCAGCTAATGAAATGAGATATACTTGAAATATGTAGTATGTATAGACTTAGCTCTGGTTTCAAATTATGAAAAAACAAAAATGAAAACAGGAACAATATTCCTGAGTTGATCACCTATACCTCTGAATTACTCTCTCAACCATTTAACCTGTAGGTTCTATCAAAAAGCTATTATGTATAATTAATCGTATTTTTTAAAAGATTTTATTTTTTAAGTAATCTCTTCAGCCAATGTGGGGCGTGAACTCACAACCCTGGGATCAAGAGTTGCATGTTTTCACTTCCTGAGTCAGCCAAGTGCCCCATGTATAGTTAATTTTAATAATAAATTTCATTTCAAAGAATATGTAATAAAGAATCTCTCAAATTATGGAGAGTGGCTGAGCTCAACTCAATTTAGAGTGAGTTCAAAACATTTAAGTCTCTGTGTGTACTGCACTGTGCTCAGTGATCTCACTCCCACATAACTCTACTGATTTAAATCAGTAACATCACAGTCCGGGCATTGGAATTTACCTTAGAAGTCATTGAAACCAATCTATCACCCAATCACATCCCAGAACATGAAGTTTGCCCTTTGCTTGTAACATTTCACCACTTTTTAAAGAAACCTACTCCATGATTGGCAAAGTGTGCTCATTTATATGGAGATGAAATGTTCCTACTTAAAACTTCTACCATATTACCCAAATTCTGTCTTGGTGAAAAAAGAAAAAAATTACTCCCTGTTTTATAAAATACATATAAAAATGTGCTCAAGAAAACTTCCCTGTTATTTTTCCCCAAATAGTTTCTTCTACACAGTAAATAAGAATACATTCAGGAATGTATGGCTGTTTGTTTGTTTTTTTTTTTTCTATTACTCATTTTGTATATGGTATTAATATCATACCCATTATCATTCAAGTTTTTCAATATCAGTTCTAAATGATAGAGTAATGATGACTGTTACATAATATATAACAGTAATAGCTGAACTTTCTTGAACATTTGAACATCTTAATATATACATATAAATATAATATATACAAAATCTCATTTTTAGTCCTCAAAATGTTATGTTACCGACTAAATTGTGTCCCCTCCAAAATTCATTGGTTGAAATCTTAACTTGGCTAGTAGAAAATACGAAGCAAAAAGAGGCTAAAGGCTTGTATATAGGGGCTTGCCTTATCGCTATTACAACTCCACAGCTTTCCATGTAAATAAGTAAGCATATGTCGGCTTACCAGAAAGAAGTCTCAGTCATCCCAGACTTCTACCTGAAGCTATCATAAACCAGCCAGCCCTAACCAACATATCAGCTAACCGAAGATACAGGAGCAAGTTCAAGCAATACCAGACAAACCTGGTATAGATCAGAAAAAAATATAGATCAAAAAAAAAATCAAAAAAAAAACTCAACTCAATCTGCAGAACAGGAACTAAACTACAATTGCTGTTTTAATCTTCTAGGTTTGGGAGTGGCATATTATACAGTAAAGCAAAATTATAAACCATCTACAACACACATATTTCTTAATTCTTAATATGCTAATGCTTAAGTTTGCCAAAACCTTTCCAATATAAAGTAAGCTCTGGGTTGATCTATATTTGTGTAAAACCTTGTTGAAGTTCTCTGGTAAACAAATGCCATCTATTTCATTCCTTTACCCCTTAAGAGCACAAAGAATTAACAGAAACAATGGAACTGAATATAACTTTTTAATGTAGTAGGATTCCCCACCAAAGTTCACCTTTTCAGTAATCTCTATAAGTAGAAATATTGTTTAGAAATTTGTTTTTGCTAGAGAAAATTTTTTGGGGTATATTTATTATTTTATTTTTTCCCATAAGGTATCCCTATATCAATGTTAATTTCTAATATTATAATCTTATTCATCATCATGCAATTACTTAAAAAATTGTTGGATAATATTTTCATTTCCATGGCTTCCAAAGCTTATTTGCCACCATCTTTTCATCTTTAATGCAGAAAGAAATCAACTAAGGTGTCTTCAAAATACCAAGAAAATGTAAGCCCAAGTAGTCTATTATAAGTTATATTCTAAATGAAGAAAAACAAATTTTAAACAAAATAATACTTTGTTCTTGAATGTCTTTTAAAAGGACTTCATGCAATTTTATAAAGAAACACTATGAATAATAAGCTATTAGGAAGTTACACAAGGCCTTGGCTGGAGACACCAAAGGGTCATATGCACATGAATTTAGCCAGCTCAATTAGAAACTATGTTCAATTTCTTTCAGATATCACAGCTGGATGCAAAGTACTAATAAGGAAATCTATTATTTCAAGATGTGCACTGGCAATCATAATTTTATTATGTTGCATTCCATCTGTAGCATAAGCAAACATCAAGATGTTTGTTGAATAAATGTGAACTATAATAGGAAATGGGGGCACATGGCCAGTAGAGTTTGAGAGGCAACATGGCAGGTCCCAATTTCTGGATTTCGTTTTCTGTTCTGTACATATTATTTCAAGCTGTGTCACCACGAACACGAACTCATTTCAGATCTATTGACCTATAAATATAATTACGTATTTGATTACTAAATTAACAAAGTAAATTAACTTTTAATGGGTACATTACTCATTGTACCTTGGGAAAGAAAATCTTTACTAAAATGCATGTCTCATTCCACATTGACTTCTTATTAAAGGGGCATTTGACCCAGATAATCCTTTGGTTGCCAAGGAATGTGGAAATTGCTGCATGCTATGAATCATTGTCTAAAATAAAATGAAAAAAAAAAGAGTATATATATATATATATATATATATATATATATATAATTAACTCCATATGGCTTTTTCTTTGACTCATTTGATACAGGACAAATTCTTACACTTTTCTTAATTAAACATCTCAAAATAAATTCCGTTTATAGAATGTATGAAAGTAACCTTGCAAATTCAACATAAGCATACATGGAAATGTGTAGTCAAGAATATTCTGTAAATAATTAATATTCATTTCCTGATAATTTCTCTAGATCCTGATAACTTCTCTAGAAAGTCAAAATTAGAGCAAAGAAAATAATATTATTTCATGTTCCAGGAAAACAAAGAAATAAGGGTTGATAATTTTTAGTATGTTTAATGGAGCATAAGGTGAAATTTCCACAGAGCTTTAATATCGTATTTTAAAGGCATTCTAGTTAATTTATTAAAACCAACTTTAAAATTAAGTCACACTATTGTTTTAAATATAACTGACGCCTGGGAACACCTGAGTGGCTCCGTTGATAAGCGTCTTATTTTTGTTTTCAACTCAGGTCGTGAATTTTTTCTATGTTTTCTTCTAGGA